>NW_016107994.1:558650-623836 GCF_001604975.1 Cebus imitator
AGAGACGGGGTTTCACCATGTTGACCAGGATGGTCTCGATCTCTTGACCTCGTGATCCACCCGCCTCGGCCTCCCAAAGTGCTGGGATTACAGGCTTGAGCCACCGCGCCCGGCTTTGCCAAACTGCTCTTGAGAAATATGAGGATTTTTTTTACTCCCAGCATTGATTTTTACTCCTAGTGTTGAGTAGGAGCACCCCCTCCACCCCCACCACAACACAAGCCAGTGTGAACAGTATTTATTCTATTGACTTTTTATTTATTTATTTATTTAGAGAGGAATTTTCACTCTTGTTACCCAGGCTGGAGTGCAGTGGTGCCATCTCGGCTCACTGCAACCTCCGCCTCTGGGTTCGGACAATTCTCCTGCCTCAGCCTGCTGAGTAGCTGGGACTACAGGTGGGCAACACCATACCTGGCTAGTTTTTGTATTTTCAGTGGAGACGGGGTTTCACCATGTTAGCCAGGCTGGTCTCAAACTCCTGACCTCAGGTGATCCACCCACCTCGGCCTCCCAGAGTGCTCAGATTACAGGCACAAGCCACTTCGCCCAGCCTTTATTCTACTGATTTAATCCATGTATTCATTTACTAAATGAAAAGTAATAATTATTGTTTTAATTCATTTGATTATTAGGCTGAACACTTTTTAATTCTTTTTATTCAGTCTTTGATATTTATAAAGGGATTATAAGATAGCTTCAAAGATCTATTTTTAATCCCTCCAACTCCAGAAAATCATATGGGAAAAGTAATTAATATATACTACATGCAGACATTGATTCTGAGTGATGCAACATAACCTATGTGTGTTGCAGTCTCTGAGATCTCACACTCTATGTTTATTCATGTCTTTGGTTAACACCTATATCATTTTAGTCCACTAAGATTCTGTTAGGCTGGGTGCAGTGGCTCACACCTGTAATCCCAGTGCTTTGGGAGGCTGAGGCAGGTGGATCACGAGGTCAGGAGTTCAAGACCAGCCTGGCCAAGATGGTGAAACCCTCTCTCTACTAAAACTACAAAAATTAGCCAGGCATGGTGGCGGGCACCTATAATCTCAGCTACTTGGGAGGCTGAGGCAGAGAACTGCTTGAATCGGGGAGGCAGAGGTTGCAGTGAGATGAGATCATTGCACTCCAGCCTGAGCGACAGAAGGAGACTCCATGTCAAAAAAAAAAAAAAGATTCAGTAACATCAATAAAAATAAAATAATAGTATACTAAAGTCATAATGTTGTATGCTTACATAGTTTGTTTTCTGAGAGATCACAAAACTATAATAATGTTATTTTATGACTCATCTTTGCTAACCTGTCTATTTCATTGAATGAATGTACATATTTATACTAAAATGTCATTCCTTGGCCGGGCGCGGTGGCTCACACCTGTACTCTCAGCACTTTGGCAGACTGAGGAAGGTGGATCACTTGAGGTCAAGAATTCAAGACCAGCCTGCCCATTGTGCTAAAACCCTGTCTCTACAAAAAATACAAAAACTAGCCAGGGGTGGTAGTGCATGCCTGTAGTCCCAGGTACTCGGGAGGCTGAGGCACGAGAATTGCTTGAACCCAGGAGGCAGAGGTTGCAGCCAGTGAGCTGAGATTGCGCCACTGCACTCCAGCTTGGGCGATAGAGTGAGACTGTCTCAAAATAAAACAAATTCAAAACAAAATAAAATAAAATATCATTCCTTGTGTATCTGAAATTCAGATTTAACTGGGGCCAGGTGTGGTGGCTCATGCCTATAATCCCAGCACTTTGGAAGGCCAAGACAGGAGAACCACTTGAAGCCAGGAGTTACAGATCAGTCTGGGCAACATGGCAAATCCCCATTCTTAAAAAACAAACAAACAAACAAACAAAAAAAGCCAGGTGCAGTGGCTTACACCTGTAATCCCAGCACTTTGGGAGGCCGAGGCAGGAGGATAACCTGAGGTCGGGAGTTCAAGACCAGCCTGACCAACATGGTGAAACCCCGTCTCTAATAAAATTACAAAAATTAGCCAGGTGTGGTGGCACATGCCTGTAATCCCAGCTACCTGGGAGGCCGAGGCAGGAGAATTGCTTGAACCCAGGAGGCAGAAATTGCAGTGATTCAAGAGCATGCCATTGCACTCCAGCCTGGGCAACAGGAGGGAAACTCTGACTCAAAGAAAATAATAATAAAAATAGGCAGGCGTGGTGGCTCACACCTGTAATCTCAAGACTTTGGGAGGCCAAGGCAGGCAGGTCGCTTGAGCTCAGGGGTTTGAGACAAGCCTAGGCTACATGATGAACCTCATTTCTACAAAAAATTTTAAAAAATTAGTCAGGCATGGTGGCTCTGCCTGTAGTCCCAGCTACTCAGGAGGATGAGGTGGGGGGATCACTTGGGAGGCTGAGGCTGCAGTGAGCAGTGATTTTGCCACTGCACGCCAACCTGGGTGACAGAGTGACACTTTATCTGAAACAAAGGTAAAAATAAAATAAAATAAAATAATAAAAATAAAAATAACTGGGAGCCCTTAACTGGCCCCTAGTTCTTAGATGCAAGCCCTCCCTGCATCTGGGCTCTAAGTGTGATTCGGCAGGTGGTGTGGCTGAGGATACTGCCGGCGTCCTGAGGCTGAGCTGTCATATTTCTGTACTCCCTGTCCCCTTATCCCACCCCCAGAGAATGCATCTGGCATGGCAGAAAGAGTTTTTGAGGCACAGCCTTGAGTTCAAATCCCACCCCTTCTTTTAACTGGCATGATTTGTTGCCCAAGCCCCCTTTGCTTCCATTTTCTCATTTGTAATACAGGGAAAAAGACAGAGACTCAAACTCACGAAGTTGTTAGGAGGTTTGCATGCGAGAATGCTTGCAGAGCCAAAAACTGAGTCTGAAGCTCACGTCTGCAGAGGTTAACGTAAGAAATTACCCCTGGCTTTCCCTTCAGTGTCGCTAGAATAAGTGAAAACCGTATTAAAGCTTGGGTGGGGGGGACGGTGGTAGCAGGAGGTTTGGAGCCCCTTAAAAGAATGTTACTTCTGTTTGTTTGTTTGTCCGTGTTTTCCTTGGGAATGAAACTGAATCTGTGAAGGTGAAGTCAGCTGAGAGATTGAAAGATTCCGCATGGGCAGCTACAAGGTGCAGGTGGTGTTCTGTGAGCACTCAGCAGCTCTCCCTGGTTTCCCAGTCAGCCCGTGTAGAAGTCTGAGCTGACTGAGACATCCACATGCTTTCCTTCCGGCAAAACAAAACCTTTCACCAAGCCTTTTCTACATCTCCCAGGGCCTCCACAACTCCTGTGATCCAAGACCTTCTTGAAATGCCAATAGCCTATTGTTAAATGTTTTCAAAGCAGTGTGGGCAGTCCTGCCAACCACGTCCCCATCCCCGTCTCCAAGAGCTCTGGCCAACAGTGCAAGGGGCCTTGCCAATTTCCTGGAGAAGGGGGTTGTTAACAGCTAAGTAGGGAGTGATCTTAAAGGGCCAGGGCCAATATTAGGGCTTCAGGCTGCCGCGTCTTCTGTCATTAGTGGGGACAGGTGGTATCTCCTCCCTTCGTCCCTCACCCATGCAATTATTGTCTGCTTGTCTGGCAGATGCAGTCTAGGAGGAGCTTCTGCCAGCTCACTTCTAGATTAGGGTGTGAAAAACACAGGCTTTGCCTCTCCCTGGGAATGTAGTCTTGACCCTTGAGCTGGAAAAGAAGAGGCTGGTTCCAGGGAGGGAATGGACCATGTGTCAGTCAATTCTGTTTTAATAGAACAATCTTTCTCTCTCTCTCTTTTTCTTTCTAGACAGTCTCTCTCTCTCTCTCTTTCTCTCTTTTTCTTTCTAGACAGAGTTTCACTCTTGTTGTCCAGGCTGGAGTGCAATGGTGCAATCTTGGCTCACTGCAGCCTCCACCTCCCGGGCTCAAGCGATTCTCCTAGCTCAGCCAAGTAGCTGGGATTACAGGCATGTGCCACCATGCCTGGATAATTTTTTGGTTTTTTTTTTTTTTTTTTTTTTTTTAGATTTTTTTTTTTTTTTTTTTTTTTTTTTTTTTTTTTTTTTGTAGAGACGGGGTTTCTCCATGTTTGTCAGGCTGGTCTTGAACTCCCGACCTCAGATGATCCGCCTGCCTCGGCCTCCCAAAGTGCTGGGATTACAGGCATGAGCCACTGAGTCTGGCCCTCTCTCTTTCTTTCTTTCACTTACTAATATATTATTTATTTATTTAGCTGAGACATCACTGCAATCTCCACTTCTCAGGTTCAAATGATTCTCCTGCCTCAGCCTCCTGAGTAGCTGGGACTATAGGTGTGTGCCACCACACTGTGCTAATTTTTGTATCTTTGGTAAAGACAGAGTTTCATCACATTGGCCAGGCTGGTCTCGAATTACTGGCCTCAATTGATCCACCTGCCCACCCGCCTCGGCCTCCTAAAATGCTGGGATTACAGGTGTAAGCCACCATGCCTGGCTTGTTTCCTTCCTCCCTCCCTTCCCCTCCCTCCCTCCCTCCCTCCCTCCCTCCCTTCCTTCCTTCCTTCCTTCCTTCCTTCTTTCCTCAGTTTCTCTGGAAGAAACTCAGTTGATTTCTTTCTTGCCTGCTGGACCAGACAGAGGTGGACATTTGTAAGGGAGGCGAGGAGGAAAGACACCACTAAAAGCAGGCCCTGGCTGGGCAGGGTGTCTGCTCACACCTGGAATCCCAGTATTTTGGGAGGCTAAGGTGGGAGGATCACTGGAGCCCAAGAGTTTGAGGCTGCAGTGAGCTATCTTGGCACCACTGCACTCTAACCTGGGTAACAGAGAGAGACCCTGTCTCTAAAATAAATAAATAAATAAATAATACATCAATAAAAGCAGGCACTATTTTGGCTGTTTTGGGTCTAGAGCAGTATTTTCCAATGTTTGAGTATTTGCATTCCACCTTTGTGATTTTTGCTGAATCTCTTTACTAATTTTTTCTTTTCTGAGACAGAGTCTCGCTCTGTCACCCAGGCTGGAGCGCAGTTGCACTGTCTCAGGTTGCTGCAACCTTGGTCTCCTGAGTTCAAGCGATTCTCATGCCTCAGCCTCTCAAGCAGCTGGAATTACAGGTGTGCATTACCACACCTGGCTTATTTTTTGTATTTTTAGTAGAGAAGTAGAGATGGGGTTTCACCGTGTTGGCCAGACTGGTCTTGAACTCTCAACCTCAGGTGATCCAACCGCCTCAGCCTCCTAAAATGCTGAGATTACAGGCATGAGCCACCGTACCTGGCCTGTGTTTATTTTTATAAATGCACATCTGTGGACCTAAAAATGCTTATCCCTGTGACCTTTGAAACCATCTCAAGTAATAGTAGCTGAAACTTACTGAGTGTTGTGGGCCCCAAACTATTTCCAAGCCCTACATGGAGTGAATTTATTTATTCCTCACTGAGAGGAGGGGAGGAAGCGAATAGGAAGAAGATACATGCAAGCATTTGCTGTTAGTATCATCATTGCCATTTTACAGATGGCAAAATGCAGGCAAGTGTAGGGAAATTGACTTGTTTAAGGGCCTAAGATGGTGGAATCAAACCCAGACACTCAGTCCAAAGCCTAGACACTGATCCTTGATGCCATTCACCTTCCACCCTCTTGGAAACACTTCAACCCACCCAGAAGTGCTGGCTGTTTGTCACCTGGATGCAAAGGGGTGGGGTGTGGTGCCTGCTTCTCTGACCAGTGCTGTTTTTGTAGAGGACTGGAAGATGGAGGAATCCCATGTCTACTCAGAAATGCCAGGAACTCACCTGCTAAGCTGCCTCATCCAGGGAGGATGCTGAACCTTTATCCATTCCCAACAGAATCTTTAGAGGAAGAAGATACTGCCTCTCATCACCGTTCCTGCAATGCAGAACCAAGGGTTCCAGCTTTGAACAAAGACATTAACCATAAGTTACTGGCTTGAATATTCCACACGCCAGTCCTGGGGGAAGGGGGGTGGCCCCGAATCCAGCCTGTTCTATAAGTGTGCAATGCCTAATGGTCCCAAAGATGCTGCAAATGAAATTTTTGATCTTTCTGAGAACAATCTGTTTTTCACCACCCCAGAGGCCCTCATTTGCATAACAACATATTGATTTGGTAAATAAACTGTTCCATTTCTTCCTTACAGCAGAACCCAAAGAGTCCAAGCCTTCAGTGAGCTGGGATTGTGCCACTGCACTCTAGCCTGGGTAACAGTGAGATTCCGTTGCTTAAGGGAAAAACAAAAACAAACAAAAAATGAAGAAACAAAAAATGCTCTAAACGAAGCCTTACAATAGGTACTCTCCTTAAAAGGCAGAGGAGAGAAGACAGAGATTTCTAACAGCAAAAGCATTTTCTGAATGTTTGAAAAATGCACACAGCGAACAGTGGCATGATCTCGGCTCCCTGCAGCCGCCACCTCCTGGGTTCAGGTGATCCTCCTGCCTCAGCCTTCCGAGTAGCTGGGATTACAGGCATGCACCACCACACCCAGCTAATTTTTGTATTTTTACTAGAGACAAGGTTTCACCATGTTGGCCAGGATGGTCTCGATCTCTTGACCATGTGATCTACCCACCTTGGCCTCCCAAAATGCTGTGATTGCAGGCTTCAGCCACCACACCCAGCCTGGGTTTTTCAAGAAAAACATCAATTCAGCATAACCCATGAAGGATCAGGCACTGTATTTTGTTGTTATGCCATTTTAGCTTCCTTTATACTTGAACATTTTTAAAGAGTCCAGGCCACTTGTTTGTGTTTGTGTGTTCATCTGTTTGTGTTGAGACAGAGTCTCTCACTGTCACCCGGGCTGGTGTGATCTTGGCTCACTGCAGCCTCCGCCTCTCGGGTTCAAGTAATTCTGCCTCAGCCTCTCGAGTAGGCTGGGATTATAGGCACCCGCCACCACATTTGGCAAATTTTTGTGTTTTTTAGTAGAGACAGGGTTTTGTCACATTGGCCAGGCTGGTCAACTTTTGACCTTGTGATCTGCCCGCCTCTGCCTCCCGAAGTGCTGGAATTACAGGTGTGGGCACTGCGCCCGGCCCGCCATTTGGTTTTCACCATGTTCCTGAGTTTGGATTCACCTGACTGTGTGCCCATGGTTTAGACTCAGCCAGGGGACCACAGGTGAGAGGTTGTGTCCTTTTCAGTGCTTGGCAGAGGGAGGCACCTGCAAGACATTTCTAGAAAGTTCCTTTTGCAAAAGAAAATCACGCCTCACGTTCTTCCTGCAAGAGAGCATTTCGCTTTGAATGCCTCCTCAGTTGCTACCATGTGCCAGTCCCTTCAGCAAGCCATTTCCAGGAGGGACTGGTTAAGAATTATTGTTCAAATTTTAGTTAAATGCTGTCACTTAGCTTTAAAACATATGTTCCCATATTCCCTGCACCAACGATGATTTCTGTTTTATTACTCTCCGAATCATTTCTCTCACTTTGGGAATATATATCTTCAGTTATGATGTAACATGGTGGAAAAGCAGAATCGGACTTACAAAGTGTGAGTCACAAGCCCATTTTTGGTAAGCCTGCATGAGTTCTCCTCCCTGGTGTGCACACAGCGAACTCCCTTGCAGTCTCCAGGTCTAAACGTTCACTCCCCAAGGGGCCAATGCCAACTTCCCTCCTGAAAACGTCAGCTCCCACTCCCTACCTATATCCTCAATCCCTTTCATCCCCATATTTTAAAAAACAGACAGGGGGCCGGGTGAGGTGGCTCACGCCTGTAATCCTAGCACTATGGGAGGCCGAGGTGGGTGAATCACCTGAGGTCAGGAGTTTGAGATCAACCTGGCCAACATGGCGAAACCCCATCTCTATTAAAAATACAAAAATTAGCCAGGCGTGGTGGCATGCACCAGTAATCCAAACTACTTGGGAGGCTGAGACAGGAGAATCAGTTGAACCCGGGGGGCTGAGGTTGCAGTGAGCAGAGATCACACCACTTTATTCCAGCCTGGGCTACAAAGTGAGACTCTGTCTCAAAAAAAAAAAAAAAAAAAAAAAAAAGGACAGGTTTTGCTACATTGCCCAGGCTTGTCTTGAACTTCTGGCCTATAGCAATTCTCCCACCTCAGCTTTTCCAGTAGCTGGGACGACAGGCCTGCACCACTGTGCTCGGCTTCACCCCACCTATTTACTCTCTCTCTTGTTTTTATTTTATTTTATTTTTTTTTTGACAGAGTCTTGCTCTGTCGCCCAGGCTGGAGTGTAGTGGCACAATCTCTGTTCATTGCAACCTCTGCCTCTGGGTTCAAGAGATTCTCCTGCCTCAGCCTACCAAGTACCTGGGATTATAGGGGTGTGCCATGCCTGGCTACTTTTTTGTATTTTTAATAGAGAGAGCGTTTCACCTTGTTAGCCGCGATGGTCTCAATCTCCTGACCTCATGATCCGCCCGCCTCAGCCTTCCTGGGTTTACAGGCGTGAGCCACGGCACCTGGTCTTAATTCTTATTCCTCATTATCTGCAATATCCAATATTTATTCTTATTGGCCTCTTTCTGACAGCACATGGGCCCCACGGGGAAGGGAGTTCTGCCTGCTCCACTGCTATAGCCCCTCACTGAGAACCATACCTGACACATCGCACGATCCTATGCATATTTACTGAGTAAATGAAGGAACAGGTGAATGGATGCCTCTTTATCCAGTGAGCAAATTGTTTCACATTTAGAATGAGAGAAATGTGAAAGTTACTAATCTTGTAGTAGTTAAGGGTAGACAAGAGCTCGGGTTAGGTTCAATTTGTCATTTGAATGTGGCTCATCTTTTACAGGAGACTATTTCAGAATCTCAAGATTAAGTGGCAGTGAAGTATGGTGCTGAGGCCCAAGAACCCTGACCTGGTGTTCTGACGCCGGGTGTCATGACGCTGGAGCCTTGACCCTGCAGGCTCTGTCAAACCGGGGTTCTCTCCCCTGGGGCCATGCCCTTCTTTAATTCCTTTCATTTCAAGGAGATGGCCCCAAAGGCTAGAGAAGGGGTTTCTTGTTGGGTGTAATGGATCACCACTGTAATCTCAGCACTTTGGGAGGCTGAGGCAGGCAGAGCACTTGAAGTCAGGAGTTCGAGACCAGCCTGACCAACATGGTGAAGACCTATCTCTACTAAAAATACAAAAATTAGCCAGGTATGGTGGCTGTGCCTGTAATTCAAGTTACTCAGGAGGCTGAGCCAGGAGAATCACTTGAACCTGGAAGGTGGAGACTGCAGTAAGTCAAGATCACGCCACTACACTCCAGCCTGGGCGACAGGGTGAGACACTGTCTTAAAAAACAAAAAAGAGAAGAGATTTCCCTTGCCTTTTATTTCTTCTTGTACCCAAATAGCAGTTTTGCTGCTTTCATCCTTCCTATTGAGTCATCTTCCACCTGCCATTACTCTCAATGCCTGAGAAGACTGAGTGGGACCCTGCCCTCCTACTGAGAGCCAATGGTTACTGCTCTGACAGGGCAGAGGCCCCAACGCCTTTGATCATAATCATGGGGCAGAAACTGTGGTGCTGTGGGGCCATGCAATCACAACTCTTACGTCATTTGGACATCAAGGACAGGGGACTTCCTGTTCTTTAATAGAAATAAACAAATCAAAGCAGAGTGATAAAGAACCCTGATACAGAGTGCAAATTAAGGAGAGTGATTTCTAAACAAAGAGAGAGTCCTGGCTGGGCGTGGTGGCTCACACCTGTCATTCCAGCACTTTGGGGAGGGCAAGGCGGGCAGATCACAAGGTCAAGAGGTCAAGACCAGCCTGGCCAATATGGTAAAACCCCGTCTCTACTAAAAATACAAAAATTAGCCAGGCATGGTGGTGTGCGCCTTTGGTCCCACCTACTCAGGAGGCTGAGGCAGGAGAATCACTTAAACCCGGGAGGTGGAGGTTGCAGTGAACTGAGATCTCGCCACTGCACTCCAGTCTGGTGACAGAGCCAGACTCCACCTAAAAAAAAAAAAAAAAAAAGAGAGTCTAATGCAGCGTGTACAGACAAGAAAAGGCAATGGAAGTCACAGGTTGTTACTCACATACGCTCCCTGGAGAAGGCGAAATCACCGTGGGTGTGACCGTGGGAACTTAGGGCCATTGAAAGATTTTCCTGAGAGCTGTACCTTCCCCTTGGGCAAGGTCCTCAACCTCTCTAGCTGAGGGATTTTTTTCCATTTGCATTTGAGGATAACAATATTTGTCTTCCATGGTTCTTGGAAATGAATAGAGGTAATATATAGAGGTAATATATGCAAAATGTTGGACAGAGAGTAGGTATTTAATAGTAATAATAGTGATGATAATATAGCAGCTACCATTTATTGAGAAGCTATTCTGTGCATGCTCACAGCAACCTCATAACCTCATTCCATAGGCACTTTTTTTTTTTTAAAGACAGAGTCTGGCTCTGTCACCCAGGCATGTACAGTGGCATGATTTCGGTACATGGTTCTGCCTCCCAGGTTCAAGTGATTCTTCTGCTTCAACATCCCCGAGTAGCTGGGATTACAGGTGCCCACTACCATGCCTGGCTAATTTTTGTATTTTTACTAGAGATGGGATTTTGCCCTGTTGGCCAGGATGGTCTTGAACTCCTGACCTCAAGTGATCCTCCTGCCTCAGCCTCCCAAAGTGCTGGGATTATAGGCCTGAGCCACCGCACCCGGCCAGCCCTCCTGTTTGTTCTATTTAACAAACTTGAAAACAGGGTGTTTAAGAAACATGTTCCTGCCAAGAATAGGTGGCAAGTTTAAAAAAAAAAAAAAGATAAAATAAAAATAAAGGAATATGTTTCTACCAAAGCCACACAGAGAAACAGTAGGAAAGATTCAGGCTAAAGATTGGCTGCCTGACTCAAGAACCCAATTCTTAAATTCTCTTTTTTATTTTAATTTATTTTTTGAGACAATATCTTACTCTGTCGCCCAGGCTGGAGTGCAGTGATGCAATCTCAGCTCACTGCAGCCTCCACCTCCGTGTTCAAGCAATTCTCCTGCCTCAACCTCCCAAGTAGCTGGGACTACAGGTATGCACCATGCCAGGCTAATTTTTGTATTTTTTTGTAGTAACGGGGTTTCATTATGTTGGCGAGGCAAATCTTGAACTCCTGACCTCACGTGATCCACCTGCCTTGGCCTCCCAAGTGCTGGGATTATAGGCATGAACCACCGCACCTGGCCTTAAATTCTTAATTGCTTCATTTGATGCCTTTTCAAGTAAGTAACATATACACATATTTCATATAAAAGCATATATAAAGTATGTATTTTAATATA
This sequence comes from Cebus imitator, assembly GCF_001604975.1. NCBI lineage: Eukaryota > Metazoa > Chordata > Mammalia > Primates > Cebidae > Cebus > Cebus imitator. The sequence continues at coordinate 569,866 of NW_016107994.1, forward strand.
TATATTTTAAGTGAAAAAATATATATATTGCAATTTTCCAAGTAAGTCATATGTTACATAACAACATATCAGTCAACAATAGACTGAATATATGATTGTGGTCCCATAAGATTATAATACTGTTTTTTCAGGGCACCTTTTCTGCACAAATACTTCCCTTCCCATGTGTTACAATTGCCTATGTTTAGATACACAGACACTTCTCATTGTGTTACAGTGGCCTACAGTATTCAGTGCCGTCACATGCTGCGCAGGTTTGTAGCTTAGCAGCAATGGGCTGTACCACGTATCTTAGGTGTGTAGCAGGCTACACCATCTAGATTTGTGAAAGTATACTCTAGGATGATTGCACAAAGATGAAATTGCCTAATGATGTGTTTCTCATAACATATTCCCCTCATTAAGTGACACGTGACTGTGTGCATGTATATATATACATAGTTGTGTGTATGTATATAAATATATTCTTTTTCGAGCAAGATGAACAAAGAAACTGGGCACAAACGGTTGAGATCGCTGTCCATTCTGGGAAAGTGGACATGTCGCTTTCTTCTTTGGGTCTTACAATTTCCATCCATGGCCATGGACAGGCATGGTGGCTCACGCCTGTAATCCCAGCACTTTGGGAGGCCGAGGTGAGAGAATCGCTTGAATCCAGGAGTTTCTAGTCTGGCCAACACAGGGGACACTGCCTCTATTAAAAAAAAAATCCTAAAAAAAAAAAAGGCTGGATGCGGTGGCTCACGCACTTTGGGAGGCCGAGGCAGGTGGATCACAAAGTTAGAAGCTGGCCAACATGGTGAAACCCCATCTCTACTAAAAATACAAAAATCAGCCAGGCGTTTTGGCAGGTGCCTGTAATCCCAGGTACTCGGGAGGCTGGGGCAGGAGAATTGCTTGAATCGGGGAGGCAGAAGTTGCAGTGAGCTGAGATCGTGCCACTGCACTCCAGCCTGGGTGACAAAGCAAGACTCAGTCTCAGGAAAAAAAAAAAAAAAAAGAAAAATCTTGCCCTACCGGAACCTATGAATAGACTCAACCCCCTGCTTAGCCTGGGCACCTCCTGATTGCTCTTGCCACTTCACTCTTCTGGGAAGCCCCTCTTGGCTCGCTTTGGCAACGGCATCAGGAAGCGTCTATGGAGGCTGTAGAGGATGGTCGCAGGGAGAAAGGAGATGAACCTGGCTTTGAAGAGGCATGATAATGCAAATGTGAGTTCTAGATGTGGACATATGAGTCTATTCTTGTCTTCTGTGACCTTGGTCAATATACCTGTGTGACCATATGCCTATGTGACCTCAAGCAAGTCACTTAAACTTCATCCACCTCAGTTTATTTGTTTTTTGATGGAGCCTTGCTCTGTCACCCAGGCTGGAGTGCTGTGGCGTGATCTTGGCTCATTGAAACTTCCACCTCCCTGGTTCAAGTGATTGTCTTGCCTCAGCCTCCTGAGTAGCTGGAACTACAGGCATATGCCAGCACGGTTTCACCATGTTGGCCAGACGTGTCTCGAACTCTTGACCTCAAGTCATCCACCCCCCTCGGCCTCCCAAAGTGCGGGATTACAGGCGTGAGCCACGGCACCTGGCCGGAACACTCTATTTAAAACTCATTCCTCTCCTGTCGCTCTGGCTCTGGTTTTGTTTTCCTTCATAGCAATTAGCCCCACCCGGGATATTGTATTCTACTCATGACTCCTCTGACGTAAGCTCCCTGAGGCAGGGGCTGTATTTGGGTCTTTGCTTGTTCCCAGTGCCTGGCATGGAGTCATCTCTCAGTAAATATTTGTTGAATGTCTGGACGTGGTGGCACATGCCTGTAATCCCTGCACCTTGGGAGGCTGAGGCAGGAGGATCACTTGAGTCCAGCAGGTCAAGGCTGCAGTGATCCATGACACGCCACTAAGCTCTAGCTTGAGCGACAGAGCAAGACCTTTTCTCAAAAAACCTTTTTTGTTGTTGTTATGCTTGAAGAGCCAAAGGAGCAGATTCAACCCTTCACAGGCGTTAGAGCAAACAGGCAGGGCCAGTTTTTCAGATAGCGTGCCAGGAACTCGCCCCTCTTCCAGCCTCTCAGTTCAGCTTTCTGGAACAAGAAGGCAAAGCTGCATAATGATAACCACAGCTTTTTCTCTGAGGGTGTGGAGCCTGCAGTTAGTTTTTTTTGTTGGTTGGCTTGTTTGTTTTGAGATGGTGTTTGGCTCTTACTGCCCAGGCTGGAGTGTGATGGCGTGACCTCGGCTCACTGCAACCTTGGCCTCCCAGGTTCAAGCAATTCTCCTGCCTCGGCCTCCCCAGTAACTGGGATTACAGGTGTTTGCCACCATGCCTGGCTAATTTTTGTATTTTTAGTAGGACAGGGTTTCACTCTGTTGGCCAGACTGGTCTTGAACCCCTGACCTCAGGTGATCTGCCTGCCTTAGCCTCCCAAAGTGCTGGGATTACAGGCGTGAGCCACCATGCCCGGCTAAACATCTTTGATACCTGACAGTCCACCAGACCATTCTGACTACCTCCTCACCTAGTAATTAGTCATTTCCTCTCTTCCATGATTGTCTTTCCCAGTTACCGATTAATACCATATTTATTAATTTCCTGCCATGACTATGATACTATGTTAATACTGCAGATGCTTTATTGAAATGTAAAGTGACTCTTCCTCCTCAAGTGGGGTAGAGGCAGTATAGTTTAGCGGTTAGGGTGGAGAAGGATACTGACGACAGAAGTCTGGGTTCAAACCCTCATTCTGTTTTGTTTTGTTTGAGGCAGGCTCACGCTCTGTCACCCAACTGGAGTGCAGTGGCGCTAACACAACCTGGGCTCAAGCAGTCTCTGCCTTGGTCTCCCAAAATGCTGACATTACAGGTGTGAGCCACTGCACCCGGCTCAAATCCTCTTTTTACTACTTACTAGACATGTGACTTATACAAGTCACTTAAACTCCCTAAGCCTCAGTTTCTAATCTCATAAATGGAGATGAGAACAGTACCTACTGTGTAGGGAACCGTAAGTTTGTTCTAGTAAGCTCCCAGAGCTGTGCTTGGCACATGGCTATCACTAGATGACCTTTCATGTCTAACATAGAATCGTATTGTGGGCCGGGTGCAGTCGCTCACACCTGCAATCCCAGCACTTTGGGAGACCGAGGCGGGTGGATCACATGAGGTCAGGAGTTCGAGACCAGCCTGACCAATAAGGTGAAAGCCCATTTCAACCAAAAATACAAAAATTAATTGGGCATAGTGGTGCATGGCTGTAATCTCAGCTACTTGGGAGGCTGAGGCAGGAGAATCGCTTGAACCCAGAAGGTGGAGGTTGCAGTGAGCTGAGATCATACCATGGTACTCCAGCCTGGCAACAAAACTCTGTCTCAAAAAAAAAAAAAAGAATCACGTTGTAAAGAGTGAGGATGGTTCAATGAAAACTGAACTAACAAAATGTGGATTGGATGACTCAATGTAGTGTTTATACACACATGTGGACACAGGGGACACCTTGGTACAACAGAAAGAACATGTGCTCTGGAAGCATGCTGACCTGCGTAGGAATGCCCACTCCAGCTCTTGCTAGCTGTGAGACCTTGAGACCTCAACCCCGGTTTCCTTATTTGCATAATATAGACCTGAATTTTTGCTTATCACTAAAATCCAGGGATTGGATTTTAATGGTTATCAGAGTATTTGTGAAGATTTAACAAGATGCTCATTTCCTTCCCTATGAATGTCTATTGCTGTTTAGAAATCCTGATGAAAAGACAAAGACTGTTCTGATTGAGTTGGGAAGTGGGTATAAAGTCAATACCTTGCTTGGCTAATCAGAAAGACTCCTTTTAGAGAATGGGATTAGAGTTTTCATTGAAAAAAAAGCTTCTGGGTACAGTGGCTCACACCTGTAATCCCAGCACTTTGGGAGCCCGAGGCAGGCAGATCACCTGAGTTCAGGAGTTTGAGACCAGCCTGGCCAACATGGTGAAACCACATCTCTACAGAATATTCAAAAATTAGCTCGGTATGGTGGTACATGTCTGCAGTCTTAGCCACTTGAGGGGCTGAGGCATGAGAATTGCTTGACCCTGGGAGGCAGAGGTAGCAGTTAACCAAGAAAGATAGCACCACTGCACTTCAGCCTGGGCAACAGAGAAAGACCTTTTCAAAAAAAAAAAGAAGGAAGGGAGGAAGGGAGGAAGGGAAGAAGGGAGGGACAGAAGGAAGCTGAAAAAAAATTGTTCTATCAAAACAGAATAGGCTGGATGTAGTGGCTCACTCCTGTAATCCCAGCACTTCAGGAGGTTGATGTGGGCAGATCATGAGATCAGGAGTTTGAGACCAGCCTGTCCAATATGGTGAAACCCCGTCTCTACTAAAAATACAAAAATTAGCTTGACGTGGTGGTGCACACCTGTAACCTTAGCTACTTGGGAGGCTAAGGCAGGAGAATTTCTCCAACCCAGGAGGCAGAGGTTGCAGTGAGCCAAGATCGCGCTATTGCACTCCAATCTCAGACAGGGAGACTCTGTCTCAAAAAATGAACACATGAACGAACAAACAAACAAACAAATAAAACCAAAAAAGAGGATAATGATTTAGTCAAGGAATGTGTTAATGTCTGTATCATATAGATTCTCATCTTGCAATCCATGTCGTAGAATCCTAAAAACTCAACCTCTGAGAGGGACCAAGGAGCTCTGTAGCTTATTGTAGAAGCCCCCTGGGGGTCATCTCACCTCTGTTCGAATACTTCTGGATGGCCAATTCACTGTTGCATGAAGCTGGCAGTTTTGCTTGAGCTCTTCCTAAGGCTTGCCCCCAAATTCTTCCTGCAGCTGACTTCCACCAGCCTCTGGCAAGGCACATTTTCCCATCTCTTCTCTCTGTGACTTGGCAGCGATTGGATTTTAATGGCTATCTACTGAGCAGAGCACTTTACCGTTCTTGATGATGGCCCCCTTATTCAGGAAAATCAATACCAGAAATGGCTGATGCTTTTAAAAAATTCACCAGACATCTGTCTGTGGTGGTTGGATAGCATGGCATTTGTAACTCCCAGTGCAGTCTGCAATGCGGTGGTGAACACTGGCACTGATAACAGTGATGATATATTCCATAACTAAAATATATTTCTTAGTATCATATCTCAAGTCCAATTCATTTTATCAACATTACAGTATTGAGCATCTTCTAGGCTGTGGAAGGCACTAAATCCAACATAAACCTGCAGGCTGGTTTTCTCTTTCAACTCCTGTTCTCACTGTTTAGAACCACTTTCATGAAATGTGACGTAAAGTAACATGATTGATGCTCTTAACAAAGCCATGGGTGGGATGGGGGTGGGGTGGAGGGAGGTAGCTTAAACGTGTGCTAGAAACTGTTGACGCAGGCCAGGAGTGGTGGCTCACGCTTGTAATCCCAGCACTTTGGGAGGCCGAGGCAGGTGGATCATGAGGTCAGGAGTTTGAGACCAGCGTGATCAACACGGTGAAACCCTGTCTCTACTAAAAACACAAAAATTAGCCAGGTGTGGTGGCATGTGCCTATAATCCCAGGTACTCAGGAGGCTGAGGCAGGAGAATCACTTGAACCCGGGAGGTGGAAGTTGCAGTGAGCTGAGATCATGCCACTGAGCTCCAACCTGGGTGACAGAGTCTAAAAAAGAAAATGTTGATGCAGGGCTGGGATGAGGATGAGGAGAGTGAGGGACCTGGGACATAAAGTCTAAGGACCTTGTCCCTCTAGTCCTGCTCCAGTCTTCAAGGCCTCTTTTAGGTTTGGCATGTTGTGACTCGGTGCATACACATGAGATCTGTGGTCTTTCACGTCACCACCTGGGAAAACTTGACTTTCAAACATGCTTCTGCTGTTCACATTTTAGCAGCGGTTCTTGAGAGTTACCTTCAGAGCCTGCATCACATTTTTAAATTTCAGCATGTCTTTAGGGGAATGGTAAATCTTGATCCTTTGAAGGTAGATTTGATTTTTAGAAACAGACACAAACCACTTGTGGCCGAATCTGGGGATTAATATATAGTAGACAAGCCACATAACTGCATGTGGAGTTAAAAGTAGATTTTCACTTGTATGTTGTAAATTGGCCTTGAAGGCAATCTTGACAGTGGGGGTTGCAGAATGTGCTTAGAGCTATCACAGCTTTCCAGATTGGTACATATGCTCTGAAGGTATCCACTCTGAAGCCATTACTTGCTCTATTATGAGAGTTTTGAAGTATTTATTCTTTTTTTTTTTTTTTTTGAGACACGGAGTCTCACTCTGTTGCCCAGGCTGGAGTGCAATGGCGCAATCTTGGCTCCTTACAACCTTGCCTCCTAGGTTCAAGCGATTTTCCTGCCTCAGCTTCTCAAGTAGCTGGGATTACAGGCATGCACCACCATGGCCGGCTAATTTTTGTATTTTTAGTAGAGACGAGGTTTCACCATGTTGGCCAGGCTGGTCTCAAACTTCTGACCTCAGGTGATCCACCCACCTCAGCCTCCCAAAGTGCTGAGATTTCAGGCATGAGCCACCGCACCTGGCCTGGAGTGTTTATTCTAACGTCCCTTTGATTATTTTCTAGTCAAACTCTGTATTATTGAGTTATAGTAAACAGAAACTGTTTAACTTATCTTCAGTCCTTCTTCTTAAAGGTTAGAAGTCTGGAGAAATTACCTAAGAATAATATATTACAAAATACTAACATATTTGCTTTATGATTAAGAGTTGACCCTTAAGAGAAATTGTACGGAACCAAAACTTCTTAAGTCCTCTTTTAATCTCTCAAACATCTCAATTTCTCTTCATGTTTGATTAAAATGTTTCATGTTGGGGAAATCCAAAGAGTTCTTGGTGAGTTATCTCAGTCAAAGCATTGGCTCAAGTACTCTAAGGATCTTAGAAACAGCAGGAGAGAGGGTCCTTCCAATATTCCTACCGCTGATCTTCAAAATCTTAGTTGGCAGAGAAATGAAAAACTGAAGGCCCTGCAATTCAACCAGCAGGCATCCTAAGACAGTTCCAAGAACTCAGACTTGCTGACTTCTATTGCAGTCATGTATTGGCCAAAATTTGAAAAACAGAACTTCTGAGCTCCTTGCCCAATAAATATTGCATTGGTTCTTTTTTTTTTTTTTTCTTTTTTCTTTTTAGAGACGGACCTCGTTCTCTGTCATCCAGACTGGAGTGCAGTGGCGCGATCTCAGCTCACCGCAATCTCCGACTCCCTGGTTCAAGCGATTCTCCTGCCTCAGCCTCCTGAGTAGCTGGGATTACAGGCATGCAACACCATGCCCAGCTAATTTTTGTATTTTTAGTAGATATGGGGTTTCACCATGTTGGCCAGGATGGTCTTGATCTCCTGACTTCATGATCCGCCCACCTCGGCCTCACCAAGTGCTGGGATTACAGGCGTGAGCCACTGTGCCTGGCTTTTTTTTTTTTTTCCTTTTTGCAACAGAGTATCACTCTGTCACCCAGGCTGGAGTGCAGTGATGCGATTTCGGCTCACTGTAACCTCCTCCTCCTGGGTTCACGCAATGCTCCTGCCTGAGACTCCCATATAGCTGAGATTACAGCTACGTGCCACCATGCCCAGCTAATCTTTTTGTGTTTTTAGTAGAGATGGGATTTCACCAAGTTGGCCAGGCTGGTCTTGAACTCCTGACCTCAAGTGATCTGCCCACCTTGGCCTCCCAGAGTGCTGGGATTATAAGAGTGAGCCACCGTACCTGGCTAGCACTGGGCTCTTAATCTCCTCAGATATCTACTTACCTATTTGCAAGTCCTTGCCTCAGACAGCAAGATGCTTCTCCAGCTTCCCAGACAGCTTTTATTCCTTGTGAGAAACCAGCAGTTTCAGACGTCAATTCCTAATATGCATTCTGAGCTTTTTCAGGCCCAAGTCCTGTTGGCCATTTTCTGCTGACCTGGGTTTCAAGTGGAAGTAAGCTTCAGCTGCATTTCCCAGCCACTTGTGTTTCCAGGAAACTATTTGTGTAAGCCTTCAAAAAACTGCAAGCTTCAAAATTGTTATTTGTCTGTAAATGGGAGGCTTGAGCACATATTTACAGTCCCTGGTAATTAATTGTTTGATAGCAGAGGTATTGCTAATTGTTTTATGATTTTGCAACTCTGTGTGGAGGCTTAAAATTGGTTCTCAGCCAAGACCAAAGAACCATGTGTCTTCAGGATATATTGAGGCAAGAAATTATCTTTTTTTTTTTTAATGGAGTTTCACTCTTGTTACCCAGGCTGGAGTGCAATGGTTCGATCTTGGCTCACCGAAACCTCCACCTCGTGGGTTTAAGTGACTCTCCTGCCCTAGCCTCTGGATTAGCTGGGATTACAGGCATGTACCACCACACCTGGCTAATTATTGTATTTTTAGTAGAGACAGGGTTTCTCCATGTTGGTTAGGCTGGTCTCGAACTCCCAACATCATGTGATCTGCCCACCTTGGCCTCCCAAAGTGCTGGGATTACAGGAGTGAACCGCTGCCCCAGGCCAAGAAATTATTTTTGAATGGATGGAGTGATAGAGGGAAAGCCCAAAGGTTTATCATGCTTGAAAGCTAAAGAGAAGGGAAACAGATGCCTTTTGAGCACCTCCTATGAGCTGGGCACAGTCATGCTGTCAAGTGATGTTCTCCATTATTCTATTCGATCCACTGCTCTAAGAGGGTAGGGCCATCGACTTCTTTTTAGCAGTCCAGAAAGTGGAGACTCAGAGGGGTTAAGAAACTGCACCAACTCTGGCTGGGTGAGGTGGCTCATGCCTGTGATCCCAGCACTTTGGAAGACCCAGGTGGGTGGATCACTTGAGGTCAGGAGTTCAAGACCAACCTGAGCAACATGGTGAAACCTTGTCTCTGCTAAAAAAAAAAAGCACAAAATTGCTGGGTGTGGTGGCTCATGCCTGTGATCCCAGCACTTTGGGAGGCCAAGGCAGGTGGATCACCTGAGGTCAAAAGTTTGAAACCAGCCTGACCAACATGGTGAAACCCCATCTCTATTTAAAATACAAAAATTAGCTGGATGTGGTGGCGGGTACCTGTAATCCCAGCTACTCAGGAGGCTGCAACAGGAGAATCACTTGAATCCAGGAAGCAGAGATTACAGTGAGCCAAGATTGCACCATTGTACTCCAGCCTGGGCGACAGAGTGAGACTACATCTCAAAAAAAAAAAAAAAAAAAAAAAAAAAAGGTCGGGCGTGGTGGCACACACCTTAATCTCAACTGCTTGGGAGGGTGAGGCAAGAGAATTGCTTGAACCTGGAAGATGGAGGTTGCAGTGAGCTGAGATCGTGCCATTGCACCCTAGCCTGGGCAACAAGAGCAAAACTCCATCTCAAAAAAAAGAAAAAAGAAACAGCACCAAGTCACAGAACTAGTGAGCAGCAGCGCCACGGCTTTAACGCAGAGTCCAAGTGAAGGTAGGAATTTCAGGAGAGGTCAGAGAGGGCAAGAACTGGCTGTCGAAGTGGACAGAAGGTGGAAATGATGAAATTCCAGCAAGGTAAGAAATGTCTTGGAGGATAAAATGCTTTAAAAGAGAAGCCAGGGGAAGAAGGTGGAAAGTGAAGGAAGATGGGGCCTCAAATAACCCTGGTTCAGTCATTAATTCATTCAATAAACATTTGCGATTCCAGCTGTTAAGTTTTCTTCAGAGCCTCAGCTGCCTTAAGATTAAGTTGTGGAAGCAGCCTCGAAGAGCTATTTAAGAGGCAGGTCATCCTTAAAACCCACTTACCAGGTGTGTATATCGGGTTTCCCAGCTGGACTTAAACAGATGCAGTTCTGACCTCTAACCCTTGACTTCTAGCAACAGATTAGCAGAATCCATAGCTCAGCTTCTATACTTCATAGCTGTGAGACTTCTGGCAAGTCACTTGACCTCTCTGGGCCTTTGTTTCCTCATCTGTAAAAGGGGATAATAATGATGGTACCTATCTGGAACACAGTGAGCAGTTATTGGACATACGTTGAGCTCTGTGTCCTAAAGCCTGGAATGGATCCTGCTCTTTCTTCCCCTCACTAACCTATGTATGAACTTCAGAGGTTTATAATGCAAACCCAGCATGCTTCACTCTTCTTCTTCTTCTCTCTCTCTTTTTTTTTTTTTTTTTTTCTGAGATGGAGCCTTGTACTGTCACCGCCCAGGCTGATGCGTGATCTGGGCTCACTGCAACCTCCACCTCCTGGGTTCACACAATTCTCCTGCCTCAGCCTCCTGATTAGCCAGGATTACAGGCACACACCACTATACCTGGCTAATGTTTTTGTATTTTTAGTAGAGACGGGGTTTCACTATGTTGGCCAGACTGGTCTCAAACTCCTGACTTAGTGATCCACCCACCGTGGCCTCTCAAAGTGCTGGAGTTACAGGCATGAACCACTTCACCTGGCTTTTTATTTTTTTAATAGAGACAGGGGTTGGGCATGGTGTCTCATGCCTGTAATCCCAACACTTTGGGAGGCCAAGGCAGGAGGATGGCTTGAGCTTAGGACTTCCAGACCAGCCTGGCCAACATAGTAAGACCCTGCCTCTCTCTATTGTTTGTTCTGGAGACAGGGCCTCACTCTGTTGCCCAGGCTGGAATGCAAATTTTTTTGGCTTGCACCAAAAGTAATCACAGCTCACTGTGAGGGGAGGATAAAGGGGAGCACGTGCTGGCTATCCCTAACGCTGTGCAGAGCAGAAGCTGAACCCCATTACCACATAGATCCTTTGACACATAAAGTCCAGATCTTGTGTTTCCCCATTCTGGGCTGGCGAAATGTGTCGAATTGACTCCAGAGATACATCCAGGAAACTTGGTGGAGAAAAAACTCTTAGGGAAACGCACCATCAGCCCTCTTCTGGGGGACTCCTGGGGTCTCCAGCCCTGTTGTGTGTTCTCCTGTGCCGGCAGCAGACAGCTCTGAGTTTACGGGCCACAGCCCCCCTTTCTCTGCCGTGGATGTGACGACAGGGGTCCCATGAATGGGCTGATCTCAATTTGCTTTCGTATCCAGCCAAAAGATTCTCTGGGCTCAGGATGGAAATGGAGGTCTGCTCTGAGGTGAACTGACTGGCTTCTAAGCTTCATTTAGAATCAAAAATGTTTACACTTGAACTTAGCCAAAGGGCTGAGAAGCGATAGAATCAAAAATGTTTATGAGTAAGACAGGATCTTGGGAGCATGTGCTGTCCCATCACCCACTGGGACATTTTTGGACCCTGGATTGTGTCTCATTTTAACACGATCACTCCAGGGACCTTGACCTGGCCTGGCCTTCGCTCCATTGTGTGGCCTCCACTGCCGCTAACACCCTTCTGCCTCCTACTTGAGTAAGCCCAACTCCCCCAGCAAGCCTCGGCTTAGGGGCCACTTTCTCCAGGAAGTCCCCACAACTTCCTCAAGACAAGAAGTTGCTTTGCCTGCCCTGGGGTTTCCTCTACCCACAGTCTCCCCTCTTAGGCCACAGGACATCATACTGCACTTGCTTGTTTGATTGTCTGTTTCTTCTTTTAAACTGTAGCCCTGAAGGGCAGATATTGGGTCTGACCACTCTTGCAGCCTCAGTGCCTAGGGCGTTGGGCTCATAGGAGGTGTCCAGTGAACGCTGAATAAATGAACACATGATGAGCTAGGGCAGGATGGGTCTCTGGGTCTACGCAATAGAGATGACCTAGAATAATACAGAACTTTTGGAAGAAGAAAAATAAGGAGCAAGGTGTGGTGGCATGTGCCTGTGGTCCCAGTTACTTGGGAGGCGGGGATGTGAGGATTGCTTGAGGCTAGCGGTCTGAGGCTACAGTGAGCCATGATGGTACCACTGCACTCCAGCCTGGGCAACCTGTCTCCTTTTTTTTTTTTTTGAGACAACGTGTCACTTTGCCACACAGGCTATAGTGGCACAATCATTTCCCACTGCAGCCTCAACTTCCTGGGCTCAAGTGATCCTCCCACCTTAGCCTCCCGAGTAACTGCGTCTATAGGCATGCACCGCTACATCCAGCTAATTCTAGTTTTTTGTAGAGGTGGGGGGGTCTCACTATGTTGCCCAGGCTGGCCTCAAACTCCTTTGGTTCAAACTCCTGATCTCAAGTGATCTGCTCATCTCAGACTCCCAAAGTGCTGGGATTATAGGCATGAGCCACCGGTGCTCAGCCTACAACTCCTGAGTTCAAGCAATCCTACCCTGGCCTTCCAAAGTGTTGGGATTATAGGTGTGAGCCACAGTACCTGCCAACCTTGTCTCTTACAAAGAAAAACAAACCAGAGGGGAAGGCCCCTGGGTGCCTGCTCACACTACCCACCTTGCTGTGGCACTCGTTCACCTTTTCCAGCTACTGTCTGTTTTTAAGCAGACGGAACTTCAAGAGCAAGAGGCTCCCTGAGTAGTTTGCTGTTTGGGACTCCCAAGCCCAGGTCACTGTGCGTCAGCTTCAACAGAGTTGGAATTGAGAGTCCTCAGCTATGAGGAACAAAGTTTTTCTGGAATGCCCTCAAAAAGAAAGAATGCTGGGCCCAGGGCTGTGTGTGTAGCGCTAATGAGGGTAGAATCTCATGGAAAGCTAAAGCGGGGAGTGGAAGAGGACGCAGGCTCCCTGGAAGCATAGCTGTGGGGCGTCTGCATCCAAGCCAGCACCAGGGACCTCTTGCATCCAGAAATTCGTGGATTTTCACCTTAGAGTTGCACCATCAATGTGATGGGGGCTCTCTGTGTGTCTGCTTCTCTCATCTCCTTGTGTCTGATGAGGGACTCTTTCCCAAGAGAGGCAGAGGATTGGCCCAAGCTCTTCTGTGTAGACCCAGAGACCCATCCTGCCCTAGCTCATCATGTGTTCATTTATTCAGCATTCACTGGACACCTCCTATGAGCCCAACGCCCTAGGCACTGAGGCTATAGGAATGAATAAGTCAGACCCATTATCTGCCCCTCAGGGCTACAGTTTAAAAGAAGAAACAGACAATCAAACAAGCAAGTGCAGTATGATGTTCTGTGGCCTAAGAGGGGAGACTGTGGGTAGAGGAAACCCCAGGGCAGGCAAAGCAACTTCTTGCCTTGAGGAAGTCGTGGGGACTTCCTGGAGAAAGTGGCCCCTAAGCCGAGGCTTGCCGGGAGAGTTGGGCTTACTCAAGTAGGAGGCAGAAGGGTGTTAGCGGCAGTGGAGGCCACACAATGGAGCGAAGGCCAGGCCAGGTCAAGGTCCCTGGAGTGATCGTGTTAAAATGAGACACAATCCAGCGTCCAAAAATGCCCCAGTGGGAGATGGGACAGCACATGACAAACATAGACACAGGTACGACAGATGGGCTCCATTCCCAATCCAGCTGTGGTTGGTGAGGGGTATGCAGAAGAAAGTGTTGTATTTGACCGTAGCGTAGAAAGTTATCACGAGACAAAAGTATGCCAGATTGCAGGGTCATTTATTATGCCGGCGACCACAGAGGACTCACATCTCTCCAACCTGTGGTGCCAAAAGGAGGGTGCCGTGATTTTTTATACCCGAAAAACCACCTTGGGAGTGGGGGTGAGGGGCGGGGATGGGGATGATAAGGTTTCGGACATTTTAAGGGCTAGGGGATTCTGTGATTCACCTCCTGGGTGGAGACAAGGGCGGGGGTCTCCGGACATTCCAAGGGCTAGGGGATTCTGTGATTCACCTCAGTGGTTTACAGAAGTCAAGATATACATTTGTTTACACATCACAGATTTTAGCAGTTACTGATAAGAAAAGGTAAGCAGCTTTACATAGTTTTGAAGAACAAACTAGCAGTTCTATTTACAGAGGCCAAGGACGGTAGTTATTGTAAGGAGAATGGGGCAGCCATTTCAACTTATCTAAAAACAGTTTTGCATTTTATAAAATAGTTTTGCTCCGGTTCTGGCTCTAGGCCAGCACAATATCACAAAAGGACCACAAGTGGTCCTGCAAGCAGGCGGGATCTGAGATTGAGTGTGCCCAGGATGCATGCCCAGGGCAGTCTGTGAGGCCAAGTCGTCTCCTACTCAGCTCCCCGCACCAGGGTTCTGCTCGGAGAAGACAGCCACAATTCCAAGTTCACTGGTGTGGTCCTCAGTCCTGCATCATGAACAGCAGAATGTAATATTTATTGCCCTCCTACAGACTGGGTGTCAAGATGAAAAAGAAGTAATAATTCTAAATCTCACACAAGGGCTTTAGAGATCAATGAGGTAATTTATATGAAATAGTTTGGGCTCTCTGGGAAACAAAGTATGGCATAAACTTTGGCTTTTTCGCTAGATGGACCCTCATGCTAATCACTCACCCCAGTTAATGAAAAACTGGCTTGGCTGTGTAGACAGCAGGAATGCGCAGGCTGCTGCGCATTCTGAGTTTAGGATGGAATATTTTGGCCAAGTGTGGACTTTGTCTAACTGTGACACACTTGTCTCAGGACTTTTGCAGGCCTGGCACGGTGGCTCACTCCTGTAATCCAAGCAGTTCAGGAGGCCGAGGTGGGTGGATCACTTTGAGGTTAGGAGTTCGAGACCAGCCTGGACAACACGGCGAAAACCCATCTTTACTAAAATTACGAAAATTAGCGGACTGTGGTGTACGGCTGTAAATCCCAGCTATTTGGGAGGCTGAGGTGGCACGATTGCTTGAACCTGGATGGCAGAGGTTGCAGTGAGTTGAGATCACACCACCTCACTACAGCCTGGGTGACAGAGTGAGACCCTATCTCAAAAAAAAAAAAAAAAAAAACAACTTTTTTCATCACAGGGCAATGTCCAAATAAACAGCAGGAACTGCATGTTTGGGATCTGAAATACAGTGGCCCATCTAAATGATGCCTGAGATCACACCATCAAATCTTAACCTTTTATTTATTTATTTTTGCTTTTGAGAAGGAATCTTGAGGCTATAGTGAGCTGAGATTGCACCACTGCACTCCAGCCTGGGATGACAGAGCAAGACTCTGTTTCAGAAAAAAAAAGGTTAAAAAACAAAAAGAGAAGGAATCTCATTCTGTCACCCAGTCTGGAGTGCAGTGATGTGGTCTCAGCTCACTGTAACCTCCACCTCTCCTTTCTCAGTCTCCTGAGTAGCTAGGGTTACAGGCACCCACCACACCTGGCTAGTGTTTGTATTTTCTGTAGAGATGAGGTTTCATCATGTTGGCCAGACTGGTCTGGAACTGCTGACCTCAAGTGATCTGCCTGGTCTCCCAAAATGCTAGGATTATAGGCATGAGCCACCATGCCCAGACTCTTAACCGTATTTTAATGGTTTCTAACTTAACTCTAGATTCTAAGGCTCTGTTTTTCTTGGAAATCCCAATAGCAAAAGTTACTTGAAACAATGTGAAAATGCTCAGTTTCCACCACTTAATGAGTCCTCAAAAAACTCTTCAAGGCTGGGAATGGTGGCTCATGCCTGTAATCCCAACACTTTGGGAGGCCGAGGTGGGCAGATCACGAGATCAAGAGATCAAGACCATCCTGGCCAACATGGTGAAATCCAGTCTCTACTGGGCCGGGCGCGGTGGCTCAAGCCTGTAATCCCAGCACTTTGGGAGGCCGAGGCGGGTGGATCACGAGGTCAAGAGATCGAGACCATCCTGGTCAACATGGTGAAACCCCCGCCTCTACTAAAAGTTCAAAAATTAGCTGGGCTTGGTGGTGGGCACCTGTAATCCCAGCTACTCGGGAGGCTGAGGCAGGAGAATTGCTTGAACCCAGGAGTCGGAGGTTGCAGTGAGCCAAGATTGTGCCACTGCACTCCAGCCTGGCGACAGAGCGAGACACTGTCAAAAAACAAACAAACAAACTCTTGGAAAGAGTTGTTTATGCTCATGGTCATGCTATTTTGAGCTCACCCTCATCAGGCTTTTGCTCTTACCACTCCAGGGAAAGTGCTCCTGTTGAGGCCACCAGTGATCTCTGTGTTCCCATAGTCAATGGCTGCTTCTCTTTCTTCATCTGACTCAATCTGTCCACGGCATTTGATACCACTGATCACTCCCCTTTGCAACACTCTATCCACTTGACTTCCAGAGCACCATGGCTATTCCCTGTCCTCATTGCGCAGCTCACAGGCACCATGTGCACTCACCAAAGTTTGACAAACTACAGTCTGCAGGCCAAATCCAGTCAAGCTTTACCGGAACAACGGTGTCCATTCGCTTCCATATTGCCTATGGCTGCTTTTGCCCTATGATGGCAGCGTTGAGGAGTGGCAACAGAGACCACGAGGTCCACAAAGCCAAAAATATTTACTATATGGCCCTTCACGGGCCAACTTGACAACTCATGGCACAGACGCGCTGGGGACCTGGTGTTTCCTCCTACCCCACTGACCACTCCTTCTGGTCTTTGCTTCTCCTCATCTTGACATCTAAACCCGGAGCCCTTCTCCTCTTGTCCCTCTGAACTTCGTCCTTGGGTGAACACATCCAAACCAATAGACCAGTATATCCAATAGACTTCTCAAACTTAGTCCAAACAGAACTGCTGTTTTCTTTTCTGCTAACCTAGTCTTCCTGTGGTTTTGTTCAGTTGGTGGCAGCTCCATCCTTCTAGGTGCTCAGGCCAAATATGCTGGAGTTATCAACGACTCTTCTCTGTCATACTCACAGCTAAGACTCCAGCAAATCCTGCTGGTCCTGTCTTCAAAACCTCGCCCTCTCCCCTTCACATCTCCATCCTGCCACACTCATTGCCACATTGAAATAGCCGCCATCTGCTGCCTGGACTATTTCAGTAGCCTCTTTGGTCTCTCTTTTCAGGCCCTTGACCCTTCCAGCCTCTCTTTCTTGCAGCAGACTAAGCAAACCTTTCACATAGAAGCCAGCTATAGCCTTTCTGTGGCTTTCCAGCTCACTCTGGGTAAAAACCGGATCTTTTCTGCATTCTCCTACTGGTACACCTCTTCACCCCACTTGCTACACTGGCCTCCTCATTGCATGAACTCCACAAAAAGTCCCTGCTTCAGGGCAGGCTTCTGCTTTTTTTTTTTTTTTTTTTTGAGACAGAATCTCACTCTGTCGCCCAGGCTGGAGTACAGTGGCATGATCTGAGCTCACTGCAACCTCCGCCTCCTGCATTCAAGCAATTGTCCTGACTCAGCCTCCTGATTAGCTGGGATCATAGATGCCCGACACCACATCCAACTAATTTTTGTATTTTTAGTAGAGACAGCGTTTCATCATGTTAGTCAGGCTGATTTCAAACTCCTGACCTCATGATCTGCCCACCTCGGCCTCGCAAAGTGCTGGGATTACAGGCATGAGCCACCGTGCCTGGCCAGGACCTCTGCTTTTGCTGTTCATTCTGTTAGGAATTCTTTTCTCCCAGATATTTGTATGACTGCCTTACATCTTATCATGAGCCTTTCCAGACTGCCTAAATAAAACAGCAGCCTCCCCCATTCTCCCCACTCCCTTCTCACCGCGGTCTGATACGCTCTGCTTTGACGTCTCTGTGTGTTGAGTGTTCATCTTGCCCTCTCAGTTACAAGCTTCTTGAAGGCAGCCCTTTGTTTTGTTCACTGTCCCCATTGCTTAAAACAAGGCTTGGTGCTCAGGAAATACTTTGTTCTTTTTTTTTTTAGAGATAGGGTCTCATTATTTTGCCTGCCCAAGCTGGCCTCAAACTCCTGGGTTCGAACTGAGATCCTAAGTAGCTGGGACTACAGCTGTTCATCACTGTGACCTCAGTAAATATTTAAATATCTTTCCCCCCTTCCAATTTTGTGAACCCTGTGTTTAAGTTAAGAACATGAATCCGTGGCCGGGGTGCATTGGCTCACGCCCGTAATTCCAGCACTTTGGGAGGCTGAGGTGGGTGGATCACATGAGGTCAGGAGTTCACGACCAGCTTCGGAAACATGGTGGAACCCTATCTCTACTAAAAGTACAAAAATTAGCCAAGGCAGTGGTGCGCACCCGTAGTCTCAGCTACTCGGCAGGTTGAGGCAGGAGAGTCGCTTGAATCCAGGAGGCAGCAGTTACAGTGAGCTGAGATGGCACCATTGTGCTCCAGCCTAGGTGACAGAGTGAGGGAAATCTGTCTCAAAAACAAAAAACAAAAAACCTGGAAGCTTAGAGAGGTTATGGCACCTGCACAAGGTCACATGAGGGTGTGAGTGAGGCTGACTTGGAATTTGGAAGTTATACCTGAGGGCTGTCTGACTCCAAATTCAGTGCTCACTCTGCAACTGTGTGCTGTTCTCAGTCTCTGCCAGGGGCTCTGAGGGTTGTTTTGTATAAAGGCAGTTGTTGGCTGGGTGCGGTGGCTGACCCTGTAATCCCAATACTTTGGGAGGCCGAAGCAGGTGGATCACTTGAGGTCAGGAGTTCAAGACCAGCCTGGCTAACATGGTGAAACCCTGTCTCTACTAAAAATACAAAAATGAGCCGGCTGTGGTAGTAGGCGCCTGTAATCCCAGCTACTCAGGAGGCTGAGGCAGGAGAATTGCTTGAACCCAGGAGGCGGAGGTTGCAGTGAGCCGAGATCGTGCACTCCAGCCTGGGTGACAGAGCAAGACTCTGTATCAAGAACAAAACAAAACAAAACAAAAAAACAGAAAGGCAGTTGTTCCCAGTGGGTAAAGGAGTTTTAGGTTTGGGATGTGTGCGTGTGTGTGTGTGTGTGTGTGTGTGTGTGTGTGTGAGAGAGAGAGAGAGAGAGAGAGAGTTCTCTAAGTTTGTCTTCCAGTATATTAAGTAAAACTTTCTTTGATTTTTCCTAAAACAAAATTTCCATTGGTTTACATAATCATGAACTATTTTCCCTCCCCAGTGACCTACACTATTGTCATGCTGGTCTGGGAATTCAGCAGTCTTTTGTGGATGACCAAATGCCTTGAATTTTAAGACCCTGTGCACATTTGCACTGCTACAGTGTAGCTAAGGATCTCCGAACAAATGCTTCAATGGAGCGGAATTGGTTCCAAGACCCCCTGCAGATACCAAAATCCTTCTCGGGTCTCTGGTATAAAATGGCATAGTATTTGCATATAAATCATGCGTTTCTCCTGTATACTTTCTTTCTTTCTTTGATACAGTCTTGTTCTGTCGCCTGGGCTGAGTGACATGAGTTAAATGGCACAATTTCGGCTCACCACGGCCTTGAATTTCTAGGTCCAAGCCATCCTTCTGCTTCCTGAGATGTTGGGATTACAGGCATGAGCCACTATGCCCAGCTCCTCTGATATACTTTAAATCATCACTAGATTACCTATAATACCTAAGGCAATGTAAATGCTATGTTAAAAAACATTTTTCTTTGAGGTGGAGTCTCATTCTATCACCCAGGCTGGAGTGCAATGGTGCTGCAACTTCCACCCCCCGGGTTCAAGCAGTTCTCGTGCCTCAGCCCTCGGCCTCCTGACTAGCTGGGCTACAGGTGCGTGCCACCATGCCTTGCTGATTTTTTGTAATTTTAGTAGAGACGGGGTTTTGCCATGTTACCCAGGCTGATCAACGCCTGACCTCAAGCGATCCACCCGCCTCAGGCTCCCAAAGTGCTGGGATTACAGGCGTGAGCCACCGCGCCCGCCTAATATAAAGAGTTGTTAGACTGCATTTTCAATATGTATTATTTTAAATTGTTAGTTTTTTTCTCCCAAATATTTTCCATTCACGATTGGTTGAATCTGAGGATGAACCTACAGATAGGGAGGGCCAATGCAGTTTCTAGTTAAAAAGCTGTAGTAAATTCAAACCATTTCTTTTTGTTTTGTTTTGTTTTGTTTTGTTTTGAGATGGAATCTTGCTCTGTTGCCCAAGCTGGATTGCAGTGGCGCAATCTCGGTTCACTGCAACCTCTGCCTCCTGGGTTCAAGCGATTCTCCTGCCTCAGCCTCCCAAGTAGCTGGGATTACAGGTGCCCGCCACCACGCCCAGCTAATTTTTTTGTATTTTTAGTAGATATGGGGTTTCACCATGTTGGCCAAGCTGGTCTTGAACTCCTGACCTCGAGATTCCCCCGCTCGGCCTCCCAAAATGCTGGGATTACAGGTGTGAGTCACTGTGCCTGGCCTGAATCATTTCTTTGCAGAAAACAATTGCTAATTGATTTTCTTTCTAAATGTAAGGCCTTCCTCCTTTCTTCTTTCTTTTCTTCCTTCCTTCCTACTTTGGCTTCCAGAACTGCAGGAGATCTTGTTTTGTAGCATTTTCTTTCAGTTCCTACAGGAGAGTGGAAAAAGCCTCTTTATTTTTACCTTATTTTTATTTCTGAAACAAGATCTTGCTCTGTTGCGCAGGCTAGAGTGTCGTGGCACAAACATGGCTCGTTGCAGCCTCAACCTCCTAGGCTAAAGTGCACCTCCCACCTCGGCCTTGCACCGTCATCCTGGCCAACATGATGAAACCCTGTCTCTACTAAAAATACAAAAAAATTAGCTGGGCGTGGTGGTGCGTGCCTGTAGTCCCAGCTACTTGGGAGGCTGAGGCAGGGGGGTTGCTTGAAACCAGAAAACAGAAGTTGCAGTGAGCCGGGAAGTGTCTGTGGAAGCAAGTGTCAGGCACTGCACCCGACACATTTGACAGGGGGAGATAGAGGTTCCCAGTAACAGGGACGGGTGCTTCAGGCACAGCGCCCACACTTCACGTGGGTGAACTCATGCAGTTCTCACAGCAACCCCGAAACGCAGCTGCTACTCTGTCTCACTCCTTTTTTTGTTTGTTTGTTTGAGATGGAGTCTCACGCTGCCTCCCAGGCTGGAGTGCAGGGGAGCAATCTCGGCTCACTGCAACCTCTGCTTCCTGAGTTCAAGCGATTCTCCTGCTTCAGCCTCCCGAGTAGCTTGGACTACAGGTGCATGCCACCACTCCCAGCTAATTTTTGTGTTTTTTAGTACAGACAGGGTTTCACCATATTGGCCATGCTGGTCTCAAACTCCTGACCTTGTGATCCATCCCCTCGGCTTCCCAGAGTGCTGGGATTGCAGGTGTGAGCCATCGCGCCTGGCCAGCGGCTGCTATTTTTATCCACATTTACTGTTCAGGAATCAGCACAGAGATGTGAGGCAACTTGCCCAAGGTCACACAGCTAAAAGCCAGGCCACCTGTCGCTAAGGCTTGTGTTCCTTACCAGTACACTATGCTGGCACTGGGAGAGCCCTTTTCATTTCCTTTGTTTTTTTCCTTCTCCCAACTGTTTTGCAAGCATTTGTAAGCCACCGAAATCTTCTCTTCCAGTGAAATCTAGTAAGGAATTCTAAAGTAAAAACAGGTCCCCAGTGGGGGTTGGGTTTAAGGGCGAGGGTGCTGTGTGCCCCAGCCTGGTCCCTCCCCGTCTTCCCCCGTCCAGGCATCCGGAAGCTGGAGGGGCTCCACAGGGCGCTGGCTGAAAAGTGGAACAGTCGTATCACCTGAGCCATAACTAATTTCAGCTTCAGCTGAATGAATTCTTGGAATTTGAGGTAGAAACACATTGTTTCTTCCTGACCTCAAGGCTGGGACCTTATCTGTCCACCCTGGTGATGAATGCACACAGGCGCATACACACACACACACACACATACACACACACACACACACACACACAGAGACAGACACACAGAGATACACACAGAGACACACAGACACAGACACACACACGCAGACACACATAGAGACCGACATACCCAGACCACACCGACATACACAGACCATTAAGACACACACACAGACACAGACCCACATTAAGACACACACACAGATGCAGACACACACAGACACACATGCAGAAACACACACACCGAGAGACACACACACAGACACACACACGCAGACGCACACACAGAAAGACACACACACAGGCCTAATCCTCTGCTTTCCCCCTCAGGCTTCCCTCCCTTTGTTTCTTTTTTTGAGACAGTCTTGATCTTTTACCAGGTTGGAGCGCAGTGGCGTGATCTGGGCTCACTACAACCTCTGCCTCCCAAGTTCAGGTGATTCTCTGCCTCAGCCTCCTGAGTAGCTGGGACTGCAGGCACGTCCCACCACACCTGGCTAATTTTTGTAATTTTAGTAGAGATGGGGTTTCACCATGCTGGGCAGGCTGGTCTGGAACTCCTGACCTCAGATGAGTTCTGCCTTGGCCAACTCCCAAAGTGCCAGGATTACAGGCGAGAGCCACTGTGCCTGGCCCTTCCCCTCCCTTTCTGATGTAGCTTTGTGGGCTACTAATCACCTCCTTTTCTTATCCCTACCTTGCTCCCTGTCTCTCCAAACTCACCCCAACTCTGTCCCCCCAGAGCTGCCCAATGCTCCTTTCTGGCCAGCTGGGACCAGAGTGAGGGAAGGAAGGGGCCTCTCCTTTGCGGAACCGCGGGCTGGCCCCCCAGCCAGAGTCATCAGCAGCCTGCCCATCACAGCCTTTTCATCTCAGGAGCTCCATAAACAAGCAGCCTCATTAAAGTCCATTTTACAGATGGGGAAACTCATCATGGTAATGACATCACCTGGAGAGGGGCCTTTCATCTGTGGATCACAAAGGACTCTTTCCACACACTAATTAGAAGTCACAGAGGAGGAGTCACCCCTGCTTTTGCCTCTTGGCAGTTCTGGAAGGAGGAGGCGCAGGAAGGAGGCTCAGCATCAGGACATTAGAAACGCGGATGTAACCCATTCCTCAGCCTGGCTGGCTCGGACCCACCGCGTGCGTCGTCGCAACTGGACGGTTAGGCGGCTGAGAAGGGCCTTAGGGAGGGAGAAGCAGCCTGCAGACTATTCCTTGTAATAGTAATAATAGCGAGAGCTACGGGGGGTGGATATTGCCTGCAAGATTTGTACAGTTCCCGGCGAGTGATAATGACAGAGGCGGGGGCACCTGTGGAGCACCTGTAATCCCAGCACAGGGGGCCAGGAGCCATTGTCCAAATCCTGCTGTACGCCTGATGCCACCCAGGTGGGATGGATTCTAGGACTGGGAAGCAGGCATGGGAAGGAAGACGGTGGTAGACCTACCCGACAGCAGCGATCGATGGGACCCCAACAGCAGCTAGACCTGGGAGCATGCAGGAGAGAGGAGCTGAGTTTGCCTCCAAGGTTTTGAGTTCAGTTTTCCAGGAATCTGGAAAACAGGTGTTCCTCTATTATCCATGTTCTAGCTGAACCTGGGGAGATTTTTGTTTTTATTTTTTTGAGACAGGGTCTGATTCTGTCGCCCAGGCTTTGGAGTTCAGTGGTGCAATCACAGCTCACTGCAATCTCGAACTCCTGGCCTCAAGCAATTCTCATGCCCCGGCCTCCCAAAGTGCTGGAGTTACAGGCGTGAGCCACCACCCCGGCCACAGGGAGATTTGTAGAAACGCTTGTACTCAGGAACATCTCAGATTCTGCTTCAATTGACCTGGAGTGGGGTTAGATGTGGTCTTTTATGTGACCCTCGGGGACTGCTGAAGCTGAGAATCACCATTCTAAGCCCTGGTGATTCAAGCTGTGGCCCATGGCATTGGCATGACCTCAAAACTCCTTACAAGTGCAGATTCTCAGCCTCTGAAGCTAAGGGCAGTGGCTAAGGGCAGTTGGTTCTTTTGAACAGTTGGATGGTACTCCATGCATGAACTTATTATCTGCATGGTTATATCGCAGTTTATTCTGCTATTAATGAAGGAGATAGTTTGAACTTTCTGAACTCTAACTGGGGATGGCATTTCAAATGTCTTCAGGACAGACAGATGAGAGAAATACTTGAAATGCTTTGCAGAGGAACAGTCATGACTGGTGCCCATGGTGACTGAGGCAGTCACATTTCCACCTTAAAACAATGCACTTGCTGGGCACTGTGGCTCACGCCTGTAATCCCAACACTTTGGGAGGCCAAGGCAGGTGGATCACGAGGTTAGGAGTTCAAGACCAGACTGACCAAGATGGTGAAGCACTGGCTTTACTAAAAATGCAAAGATTAGCTGGGCATAGTGACAGGCGCCTGTAATCCCACCTACTCAGGAGGCTGTGGCAGGAGAATCACTTGAACCCGGGAGGCGGAGATTGCAGTGAGCTGAGATCCCGCCACTGCACTCCAGCCTGGGTGACAGAGCGAGACTCTGTCTCAAAGAAAAAAGCAAAACACTACATTGGCTGGGCACACCTCATCCCTAGAGCATCAGCGTCCACTGTGGTGTCCCCAAGTCTATATGCTTAAGGTGGAGGTTTCTTAAGACAAAGACCCGTGACAAATGGTACCAGATCACTTCCAGGGAATGAAAATAAAGATAAAGTAGGTGATGGGCTTCCCATCCCCACAGCATGCCCCTGAGTGCTGGGAAGATGCTGATGATCTCACTGACCAATCATGGAGCCGTTCTAACACCTTTGCCAGGAATTCCGGATGAAACCGTAGCTCAGTGCAAACAATTCATGAGTTTCTCAATCACCAGGGCTTGAGATTAGTTACTTTGTCACTCAAAGCTACTGAATCATGGCAAGTGGAGATGCATTTGCTATGGTTCAGTTCCAGTCAGCAGAACTTCCCTGGACACTGTGGGAAGGGGGAGAAAAGAATGGCTTTGCAGACAAACATGCATAAATTCCAGTTCTGCATCTATTTTGTGTGTGTGTGTGTGTGTGTGAGACGGACTCTTGTTTTGTTGCCCAGGCTGTGGTGCAATCTTGGCTCACTGCAGCCTCCACCTCCTAGGTTCACGTGATTCTTCCTCTCACCCTCCTGAGCAGCTGGGATTACAGGCGTGGGCCACCACGCCTGGCTAATTTTTGTATTTTTAGTAGAGACAGGGTTTCGCAGTGTTGGCCAGGCTGGGTCTGGAACTCTTGACCTCAGGTGATCCACCCGCCTCGGCCTTCCAAAGTGTTGGGATACAGGCATGAGCCACCATGCCTGGCCCAGTTCTGCCTCTTTCTAAGTGAATGACCTTGGACAGTTTCCTCTCTCTGAGCTTTGATTCCCTTATATCTAAATGGGTAATTAACATAATAGCTGGGCCAAGCACGGTGGCTCACACTTGGAATCTTAGCACTTTGGGAGGCTGAGACAGGTGGATCGCCTGAGGTCAGGAGTTTGAGACCAGCCTGACCAACATGGTAAAACTCCATCTATACTAAAAATACAAAAAAAAAAAAAAATTAGCCAGGTGTGGTGGTGGTTGCCTGTAATCCCAGCTACTTGGGAGGCTGAGGCAGGAGAATCACTTGAACCCAGGAGGCGAAGATTGCAGTGAGCCAAGATCACGCCATTGCACTCCAGCCTGGGCAACAAGAGCACAACTCCATCTCAAATGAAATTAAAATGATAAGTGGACATGGCTGATTTGGTTTCCTTTCCTTTGGGGAACAGCACCCGGATTTACTCCTGGGGAACACCTCTCCACTACTAGTAGTCCATACCTTTTGGATGGTGAGGCCACTGCCCTTAGCTTCAGAGGTGATATGGGACAATGACCCCCAGCAAGACTAATCACATCCCTGGTCAATCATTGGTTCACTGGCATATCATTCAGTCAGAGTCAGTGAAATATAATGAAACTTTTATTGGAACATTGAGTGCTTTTTCCTGATATACTTGAACTTGGGGAGGGTGTGAGCCTACAGTTGCAGGAGTCACTAAAAGTGATTTTTTGTTGTTTTGAGATAGGGTCTTGCTGTGTCACCCAGGCTGGAGTGCAGTGGTGTGGTGTGTTCACAGCTCACCACAGGCTTGACTGCTCAATCTCCCCAGCTCACGTCATCCTCCCACCTCTACCTCCCAAGTAGCTGGGACTACAGGCGAGCCACCATGCCCAGCTGATTTTTTTTTCAGACAGTCTCACTCTGTCAGCCAGGCTGGAGTTCAGTGGCACAATCTCTGCCCACTGCAACCTCCACCTCCTGTGTTCAAGCAATCCTCCTACCTCATCCTCCCAAGTAGCTCGGATTACAGGTGCGTGCTGCCATGCCCAGATAACTCTTTGTATTTTTAGTAGAGATGGGGTTTCACCATATTGGCCTGGTTGGTCCCAAACTCCTGACCTCAAGTGATCCTCCAGCCTCGGCTTCCCAAAGTGCTAGGATTATAGGCATGAGCCACTACCCCAGGCCATGGAGCCACCACAATTTTGACCATGAATGAAGGCAATGCAGAAGATAACATTGCTGAGAGGTGGACCGTGACCTCGTGTCATCAGATGAGTTTGCTGGAGTACAGAAACCAATATATAACCCTTCAGCATGGTAAACTGAAGAAGCCCCCGGGTCTCTCTGATCTTCCCCCTTCGCAGCCATCACTCCCAAAGCAGAGGATAACACTGAAGTTCCTTTATCTGCCTAAAATCTAGACCCACCAAAAAAACTATTGTGTTTTCTTTCCCCTCCCTGTTAGACCAAGAACGTAGCCACACCTGAACAGACCTTTTCCCAAGATAATGTCAAAGTTATTTTTCTTTTTTTGAGATGGAGTCTCGCTCTGACGCCCAGGCTGGTGCAATCTCAGCTCACTGCAACCTCCGTCTTCTGGATTCAAGCGATTCTTTCCGCCTCAGCCTCCCCAGTAGCTGGGATTACAGACTTGTGCCACCACACCTGGCTAACTTTTGTATTTTTAGTAGACACAAGATTTTGTCATGTTGCCTAGACTGGTCTCGAACTCCTGACCCCAAGTAATCCACCCCCCTCAGCCTCCCAAAGTGCTGGGATCACAGGCGTGAGCCACCGTGCCTGGCCTGTCCAAGTTCTTCTCTGTTCCCTGATGCACTCACTCTTCCTAGTAATCCCCTCAATAGATTTCCTCTTTTCCGGTCCTTTCATAAGCTATTTTACCAGCATGGTATATAAACCGAACCGCTGTGGAGTTGGGTAGTCACTCTGTGTTTCTCCCCAAAAAATACTAAGAAGATTTGTGGCCAGACGCCATGGCTCATGCCTGTAATCCCAGCACTTTGGGAGGCCAAGGCGGTTGGACCACTTGAGGCCAGAAGTTCGAGACCAGCCTGGCTAACATGGTGAAACCTCATCTCTACTAAAAATACAACAATTAGTCAGGCATGGTGGTGTGTGCCTGTAATCCCAGCTACTTGAAGGCTAAGGCAGAAGAATCACTGGAACCCAGGAGGCAGAGGTTGCAGTGAGCCAAGATCCCGCCACTGCACTCCAGCCTGGGTGACAGAACAGAAGCTCTGACTCAAAAATAAGAAAGAAAGAAAAGAGAGAAGAGAGAGAAGAAAGAAGATTTATATCCTTTTTCTCCAATTAATCTGTCTTTTGTGAGTTGGTTTTTTTTTTTCTGCAAACCTTCAAAGGGTGAAGAGGACATTTCCTTTGGTCCCTACAAGTTCCTGCACGAGTTATACTGAAGCCTGAGACCAACTGTGGGACTTTTTATCTCCTCCTAATGTACGTATTTGTTTGCTGAAGCCAGAAGCCAGGCTGAGTGAGGGTGTCTGTCACTTGCAGGACAGCAAGTCTTGACCAACAGCCGGCCTTAGTGTGCAGCTGTGAGGATGAATTGAGATGACATGGATTCTTCCTCCTATGAGCAAGACTGTCCTTCGTTCCCTTGTTCAGAGCTGAAGCTATTTTCATCTAACTCCTTTTTAATTTCACGTAATCCTAAAATCGTTCTGAATTTCTAAAAACATCTGGAAACCATGATGTATCAGAAACATGAAAAAATTAGAGATGCTTAGCTTAAAAAAGATTGCTTGGCAGTGTAATCACTTTCTTGAAATAGCGAAGAGCCTGTCATATGGAAAGAATCAGAGTTGGAGAGCGGAATTGGGCAAACAGGTGGAAGTCAGCAGAAGACACTGCTTCAATGTGAGGAAGAACTTTTTTTTTTTTTTTGAGACAGAGTCTCACTCTTGTCGCCCAGAATGGAGTGCAATGGTGTGATCTCGACTCACTGCAACCTCTACGTTCCAGGTTCAAGTAATCATCCTGCGTCAACCTCCCAAGTAGCTGGGATTACAGGCACCCACCACTACGCCTGGCTAATTTTTGTATTTTTAGTAGAGACAGGGTTTCACCATGTTGGTTAGGCTGGTCTTGAACTCCTGACCTCAGGTGATCCACCTGCTTCGGCCTCCCAAAGTGCTGGGATTACAGGCATGAGCCACTGCACACAGCCAGGAGAACTTTTTATCCAGGAAGCTCTGGACTGCTCCTCTGGGGCAGTGAGTTTCCCATTGCAGGAGACCTTCAAGTGGAGAATGGACATCACTTATTATGATTTGTAGAGGGGATTCCTATTTCAAGGAGAGAGTTACAAGGATGGCAGCCAAAGCCCTCTCACTTTTAGAATGCTAGGATTCGCCGGGCATGGTGGCTCACGCTTGTAATCCTAGCACTTTGGGAGGCTGAGGTGGGTGGATCACTTGAAGTCAGGAGTTCAAGACCAGCCTGGCCATTATCATGAAACCCCATCTTAAAAAAAAAAAAAAAAAATAGAAGGGTAGGATTCAAAATAAAGTGCCAACTGCCAGGCCAGGCGTGGGGACTCACGTTCATAATCCCACCGCTTTGGGAAGCTGAGGTGGGCGGATTGCTTGAGGCCAGGAGTCCAAGACCAGTCTGGGCAACATGGTGAAACCCATCTCTACTAAAAGTACAAAAATTAGCCAGGCATTGTGGAGCTCACCTGTAATCCCAGCTACCTGGGAGGCTGAGGCATGAGAATCACTTGAATCCAGGAGGCAGATGCTGCAGTGAGCCGAGATGGCACCATTGCACTCCAGCCTTGGTGACAGAGTGAGACGCTGTCTCAAAAACAAAAATCAACTAAATAGGATGACTATTTATGTCCCTAATATCTCCAATTTTTTCTTCATGAAAAAGGGTTTGAGCCAGGTGTGGTAGCTCACACCTGTAATCCCACTACTTTTGGGACACTGAAGTGGGAGGATCACTTAAGCCTGGGAGTTCAGGACCAGCCTGGGCAACATAGTGAGACCCCTGTATCTACAAAAAAATTAAAAATTTGCTGTGCATGGTGGCATGTGCTTGTAGTCTCAGCTAATAGAGACAATGAGGCAGGAAGATAGCTTGAACCCAGGAGGTTGAGGTTGCAATGAGCTGTGATTTTTTTTACCACTGCACTCCAGCCTGAGCGACAGAGCTAGATCCTATCTGAAAAGTAAAATTTAATTTACAAAAAAATTAAACTATAATTCCAGCACTTTGAGAGGCCAAGGTGGGAGGCTCCCTTGAGGCTAAGAGGTCAAGACCAGCCTGGGCAACATAGCAAGATCCATCTCTACAAATAAAAAATAAAAACTAGGA
This sequence comes from Cebus imitator, assembly GCF_001604975.1. Taxonomy (NCBI): domain Eukaryota; kingdom Metazoa; phylum Chordata; class Mammalia; order Primates; family Cebidae; genus Cebus; species Cebus imitator. The sequence continues at coordinate 599,008 of NW_016107994.1, forward strand.
GTGGTGGCCTGCCTCTATTGTCCCAGCCACGAGGGAGGCTGAGGCAGAAGGATCACTTGTGCCCTGGAGATCAAGGCTGCAGTGAGCTATGAGCAAAACCTACTGCCCTACACCCTGGACAACAGAGTAAGACCCCATCTCTAAGAAAAAAAATCAATAAATAAACTTTTAGGCATGTAGATGAAATAGTCCAATGTCTATTCATACTTTTATTATATCAGTTACACAAATCTTTACATTTAACTTATTACATAAAATTATGAATAGGAATTTAGAATTCTAAATTCTAAATAGGAATTTAGAAAATTTGCTTTTTCAGTTGTTGTTTTTTTGGTGAAGGGGCGGGGGACAGCGTTTCACTCCAGTTGCCCAGGCGGGAATGCAGTGGCATGATCTCGGATCCTGGGCACAGGCAATTCTCTTGCCTCAGCCTCCCAAGTAGGTGGGACTGCAGGTGCATGCCACTGCACGTGGCTAAATTTGTATTTTTTGTAGAGACAGGATTTCATCATCTTGCCTAAACTCAAATTCCTGAGCTCAAGCGATTCACCCACCTTCATCTCCCAAAGTGCTGGGATTAAAGGCATGAGCCCCCACACTCGACCCTCAATTTCCTCAATTAATGAAACAGTATTATTCAAGCCTTTCCCACATGCACTGTGACATTAGTTTCTTTTTTATTTGAGTGACTTTTGAACCATATGATGTTGGACTTCTCCAACTATGTTTAACTTTTTTTTGTTTTTGTTTTTGAGATGGAGTTTTGCTCTTGTTGCCCAGGCTGGGGTGCAATGGCACGATCTCGGCTCACCACAACCTCCACCTTCCAGGTTGAAGCAATTTTCCTGCCTCAGGTTCCCAGGTAGCTGAGATTACAGACATGCACCACCACACCAGCTAATTCTGTATTTTTAGTACAGACGAGGTTTCTCCTTGTTGGTCAGGCTGGTCTCAAACTCCCAACCTAGGGTGATCCACCCGCCTCAGCCTTCCAAAGTGCTGGGATTACAGGTGTGAGCCACCACGCCTGGCTTATGTTTAACTTTTAGAGCTGTATCCTTATAATTATAAAACAAACAAACAAACAAAATACTCTAAGATAGACATTCCAGCATTAAAAAAATTGCCCTTTTTGAGGGAGTCTAAAACTTTTTAGCCCATAATCTCTCTGGTCCATTGTAAGCAATTTCTGATAAAGTGAGTTTTCTTGGAAACTCAATTATTGCAATATGGCAGAACAAGCCATACTTAGTAGCTGGTAGAATGTCTTCTAAATAAGGCAAAATACCAAACTGCAAATATAGTCTGATCCAAAATATGATGAAAATTTAGATAACTAGATGCAAAAAAAAGATGAAAAAAATAACAGAAGTTAAACAGTCATCACTAAATTGTGGTTACTACGCACGTCACTGTTTTATTTTCATACTTTTTGTATTTCCAAGTTTTCTAGAGTCAGCATGAGCAACTTTTATAATCAGAAAAAAGAAACAAGTTATAAAAATAAATGGCTGAGTGGCAGTTATAGACTATAGACCACTATTCCAGCTTCTGTGAAGTTTACGATATGCAGTTAGACCAAGGCTCACGAACGCAGCCACTTCCTTGTAACATAAGTGACAGAAGTAGGCCAATTATAATACAAGAGGTTGCAACGGGTACCGCGGCAAATTGAGGATGTTTGTTTAAACAGGGCAGCCAATTATTGCCATGTAAAGACGTGATGCCAGTGTTGTCAAATACTCTGATATTGGACATTTATGTAAAACTCACTCTCCTTTTTTTTCCTTTTTTTGTTTGAGATGGAGTCTCTGTTAGGTAAGCTGGAGTGCAATGGTGCAGTCTCGGCTCACTGCAAACTCCGCCTCCCGGGTTCAAGCCATCCTCCTGCCTCAGCCTCCCAAGTAGCTGGGATTACAGGTGCATACCACCACTCCCAGCTAATTTTTGAATTTTTAGTAGAGACGAGGTTTTGCCATGTTGGCCAGGCTGGTCTTGAACTCCTGGCCTCAAGTGATCTGTCTGCCTTGGCCTTCCAAAGTGCTGAGATTACAGGCTTGAGCCACTGTACCTGACCCCCAACTTTTTTTTTTTTTTTTTTTAACAGTGAAGTCAAACAAAATCTATGTTCCAGTTTGCCATTGTCAGTGACCTTTAAGTTAGATAAAGTTTCTGGTCCCTCTGACTTGGTATTCAAACTTCTGACTTTTACTCCCAAACTATACATTTTAATTGCCCTGCCCAGCCAGGCATGGTGGCTCATGCCTGCAATCCCAGCACTTTGGAAGGCTGAGCCCAGAGGATCACTTGAGGCCAGGATTTCCAGACCAGCTTGGGCAACATAGTGAGACTCCACCTCTACAAAAAGAACTTAAAAATATATTATATTTGCCCTGTTCCTCTTCTTCTCTAGCCTCTCTATTAGCTTGTTTCAACATTAGCACCTAGGTCAGTGTTTCCCGCAGTATATGCCAGGGAACACAAGTCCCATGAGATGCTCTGTTGAAAACAAAGGTAGGTGGGGAGTTCCATCGTTCAATGTGTTTGAGAAACACTGCTTTTTATATTTCCCATCTAGAGATTCACAGTGTCCACTGGTGCTTTAAAATGTCTGAGAAGTCCTGCAGTTTACTAAGCAAGGAAACTTTGCTAAGTCTACTATTTTCCAAGGCCATTTGGCCACAGAACCTTTGGGGGCATAACTTCTCACTCACACATTTTTTTTTTTTTTTGAGATGGAGTCTGGCTCTGTTGCCTAGGCTGGAGTGCAGTGGGGGTTGCAGCTCACTGCAACCTCTGCCTCCTGGGTTCAAGTGATTCTGTTGCCTCAGCCTCCCAAGTAGCTGGGCTTACAGGCGTGCACCACCACACCCAGCTAATTTTGTATTTTTAGTAGAGATGGGGTTTCTCCATGTTGGCCAGGCTGACCTCAAACTCCTAACCTCAAGTGATCTGCCCCCCTTGGCCTCCCCAAGTGCTGAGGTTACAGGTGTAAGCCACCTGCCCGGCCTTCTTTCCCCCATATATGTTTACCTTCCCAGAATTTGCCTTCCCCAGAAGCCCACACTCTTCTCCTTCATCTTATCACCTCTCTGTAAATGTAACACTCTGTTACTATATAAGCTCTCAGACCTAACCACTCCTTTAGATTTTTACTCGTTTTTCCATGAGACCCCCCGTACATATGAAAATTAAAAGATTAACATCAAATAAAATGAACATGCCTTTTTTCTGTTAATCTGTCATTTGCTCAATTTGCAGAGCCCTTGTCACTAAACCTAAGAGGGTAAAAGAAATATTTTTCTTTCATTTAAACGGAGTAGAGATGGAGTTTCACCCTCCAGCCCTCCCCCGCAACTTGCAGCTTCCTGAGGGTGCCATGCTCTCTCCCTTCCCCTGCTTTGACACGTGCTGTTTCCTCTGTCACTTGAGGTCACTTCCTCAAGTGACCTCAAGTTCTCTCCATTCCTCCCTCTCCCTTCACCACACTAATTCCCACCCATGCTTCAGGTCTTCCTCTAGAGACACCTTCCTGACCTTCATTCCCGGGTAAATCCCCTCCAGGGGTCCCCATAGCACCGTGTAGTTACCCTCATCAAAGCACTCATCATGTTGCACTGTAATTACCTTCACTCGTCTGTCTCTCCTAAACAGAACGAATGGAACACTTTGAGTGCAGGGCTGCGTCTTTTTTGCCCAATGCCTGTCACATAATAGGTGGACAAGAAATCACTTATTTATTTATTTATTGTTTTTGAGATGGAGTCTTGCTCTGTCACCCAGGCTGGCATGCAGTGGCACAATTTCACCTCACTGCAACCTCCACCTACCAGGTTTAAGCGATTCTCTCCCCTCAGCCTCCCAAGTAGCAGGGATTACAGACATGCTCCACCACACCCAGCTGATTTTTCTATTTTTAGTAGAGATGAGGTTTCGCCATGTTGGTCAGGTTGGTCTTCAACTCCTGACCTCAAGTGATCCACCCGCCTCAGCCTCCCAAAGTGCTGGGATTACAGGCATGAGCCACTGTGCCTGGCCAGAAATCACTTTTGAATAAATTAATGAGTGAACAGCACTTACACGAATTTATGCCCCTGCATTTTAGACTGCCGTCACGCTGACCTCACTGAGCAGCTACTGTTTTTATCAATAGATCGCGATCATTGAACACCAGCTGCATATCTAAGTCAAAATCACTTACCACCAACCTTTTCAGAATGTGCTAGCAGTAATATTTCTACCAAATGTTATGTATAGCTTTTTGGCTCATGTTACATGGCTCCAGGAAAAAAAATCTTTCCATGTTCAAATTCTGGGCTCCCAGCTTCTAGTTGGGCTACGTTATTGCTGTACACTGTCTGGTGCCAGGAAGAGGAGAAACCAGTTTGCTCATTCCCATGAGATGTATTCATGGAAAACTGACTCTGCAGCCAAGAAGACAAGGAGGGTGTTGTGTCTGTCCATCTGGGGCAGTTTTAACAAAGGAACCTGAAAACCAGTTCCTCTTGGCAGCTGTACCTGATGAAGCCGGGTGCCCCACACCACGTCCAGACATCCTCCTGCTAGACACCCTAGTCACTGGGAATGAGAATTTGGGCTCCTAGATAAAAATATAGCACAACCAGTTATCTGAAATTTGAATTTCAGATAAACAACAGATTTTAAGTATGAAAATGCCACATGTATTGCAATGGAACATACTTACACCAAAATAATTACTTGTTATTGTTCATCCGCAATTCAAATTTAAATTGGATGTCCTTTTCTTCTTCTTCTTCTCTTCTTCTTCTTCTTTTTTTTGGCTGTATCTGGCAACCCTAAACGAAGTTGAAGATTGTTGGGATTCCAGCAGGCATTCCCAGCACAAGGAAACCCAGGGATAATAGGCCAATCCCAGGGAATCCCAGAGCTTGGGAAGAGGGATTGGAGCAGTCAGAAGGCTGTTTCCTGGCCAGATGGGGTGGCTCACACCTGTAATCCCAGCACTTTGGGAGGCCAAGGTGGGCAGATCACTTGAGGTCTGGAGTTCAAGACTAGCCTGGCCAACATGGCAAATCCCCGTCTCTACCTGGGATTACAGGTGCGTGGTGGCCAGTGTCCAGGGAAGTTCTGCTGACTGGAACTGAACCATAGCAAATGCATCTCCACTTGCCATGATTCAGTAGCTTTGAGTGACAAAGTAACTAATCTCAAGCCCTGGTGATTGAGAAACCCATGAATTGCTTGCACTGAGCTACAGTTTCATCCGGAATTCCTGGCAAAGGTGTTAGAACGGCTCCATGATTGGTCAGTGAGATCATCAGCATCTTCCCAGCACTCAGGGGCATGCTGTGGGGATGGGAAGCCCGTCACCTACTTTATCTTTATTTTCATTCCCTGGAAGTGATCTGGTACCATTTGTCATGGGTCTTTGTCTTAACAAGCCTCAACCATAAGCATATTGACTTGGGGACACCACAGTGGACGCTGATGCTCTAGGGATGAGGTGTGCCCAGCCAGTGCAGTGTTTTGTTTTTTCCTTTTTTCTTTGAGACAGAGTCTCGCTCTGTCACCCAGGCTGGAGTGCAGTGGCGGGATCTTGGCTCACTGCAATCTCCGCCTCCCGGGTTCAAGTGATTCTCCTGCCACATCCTCCTGAGTAGGTGGGATTACAGGCGCCTGTCACTATGCCCAGCTAATCTTTGCATTTTTAGTAAAGCCAGGTTTTCACCATCTTGGTCAGCCTGGTCTTGAACTCCTGACCTCGTGATCCACCTGCCTTGGCCTCCCAAAGTGTTGGGATTACAGGCATGAGCCACCGTGCCCAGCAAGTGCAGTGTTTTAAGATGGAAATGTGAATGCCTCAGTCACCATGGGCACCAGTCATGACTGTTCCTCCGCAAAGCATTTCATGTATTTCTCTCATCTGTCTGTCCTGAAGACATTTGAAATGCCATCCCCAGTTAGAGTTCAGAAAGTTAAACTATGTCCCTCATCAATAGCAGAATAAGCTGCGATATAACCATGCAGATAATATGTTCATGCGTGGAGTACCAGCCAACTGTTCAAAAGAACCAACTGGCTGAGCATGGTGGCTCACACCTATAATCTCAGCACTTTGAGAGGCCAAGGCAGGAAGATCTTTTGATCCCAGGAGTTTGAGACCAAGTTGGGCTAAATGGCAGAACTCCATCTCTCCAAAAAAAAGGTTAGTTGGCCATGGTGGCATTCACCTGTAGTTCCAGCTACTCGGGATGTCTACTTGAGTCCAAGGAAGTTGCTGCAATCAGTCGTGATTCAGACACCACTCTTTCACCTGGGCAATAAACTGAGGGCTGGGATTGGTAGTTCACACCCATAATCCCAGCACTCTGGGAGACTGAGGCATGAAGATCTCTTGAGCCTAGAAGTTCAAGATCAGCCTGGGCATTATAGTAAGATCCTGTTTCTTTGTTTGTTTTCTCTTTTAGACAGAGTTTCACTCTTCTTGTCCAGGCTGGAAGGCAATGGCGCGATCTCAGCTAACTGCAACCTTTGCCTCCCGGGTTCAGGTGATTTCTCCCGCCTCAGCCTCCTGAGTAGCTGGGATTACAGGCACCCACCACCATGCCCAGCTAATTTTTTATGTTTTTAGTGAAGACAGGGTTTTGCCATATTGGCCAGGCTGGTCTTAAACTCCTGACCTCAGGTGATCCGCCTGCCTTGGCCTCCCAAAGTGCTGGGATTACAGGTGTGAGCCACCACGCCCAGTCATTTTGTTTGTCTGCTTGTTTGTTTTTTGAGATGGAGTCTCACTCTGTCACCCAGGCTGGAGTGCAGTGGCCCAGTCTCGGCTCACTGCAACCTCCGCCTCCCAGGCTCAAGTGGCTCTTGTGCCTCAGTCTTCCGAGTAGCTGGGATTATAGGCATGTGCTGCCATACCAGGCTCATTTCTGTATTTTTAGTAGAGACGGGGTTTTGCCATGTTGTCCAGACAGGTCTCGAATTCCTGACCTCAAGTGATCTGCCCACCTCGGCTTCCCAAATTGCTGGGATTACAGGTGTGAGCCACCTCACCCAGCCTCAATTTTATTTCTGAAACTTGGTGGTGGATGCAAAGATGTTTGTCATGCTATTCTCTATGCTTTTTGTTTAAATCAAGTATTTGGCACTGAAATCCCCTCCCCGCCCCAGTCATGCTCAAGTTTTCATCTCAATGCTGTACTGGTCAGGAGTCAGTGACAGACATAATCTACTCTGGCTCCCTAGCTAGTTTAGGCTGAAGGAGAATTGATATTGACTACAGAATCAATCAGGAGGCTAAAGGTACCACTCTGAGCTTTAGAAGGGGGAGGTCATGGCCGGGCATGGTGGCTCATGCCTGTAAGCTCATCACTTTGGGAGACTGAGGCGGGTGGATCACCTGAGATCAGGAGTTCAAGACCAGCCTGGCCAACATGGTGAAACCCCGTCTGTACTAAAAATACAAAAAAATTAGCTAGGCACGGTGGCACACACCTGTAGTACCAGCTACTTGGGAGGCTGGGGCATGAGATTCGCCTGAAGCCAGGTGGTGGAGGTTGCAGTGAGCCGAGATCGTGTCCCTGCACTCCAGCCTGGGCAACAGAGACTCCATCTCAATTTTAAAAAAAGAAAAAAGAGATAAAAGAAAAATCAATAGAAGTGGGAGGTCAGGCAGAAGGAAATCACTGACTTTTATGTTACCAGCTGGCCTGGGAAGCCACCGTGGGAAATCCAGACTCCACAGGAATGGCCCTTCCCAGGAGAAACAGTGGAAGCAGCAGAAGTGTGGTCTTACCCTTGTTGCTTCCTGCTGGTTGATGGAACTTCATCAGCACCTGGAATCCTTGAGTTTGGAAATCGTGGTTCTTACCTTTCTAGCCTCTGCTGTGGAGGAAGACTGACCCTACCAGAATGCAGGAAATATTGATCCATCTGCTGTATGTACTTGTCACAGAAGCCGTGTCATCCATCTCTTGCAGCTCTACACACCCCGTCTTCCAGCCCTGAACTTCCACCTTTTCCCCCACTCTGAACTCTTACCCCCAGCCTTCGTAATAGATTGGGGTGGGCAGCTGGAACGACTCTCAGTGAAAAACAAGGCCATTCAGTAGGCAGCATTATAAAATGGCATGTGTATGCATGTAGAACGCAGGCACAGAATTGGTACGGGTGTGTTAAATCTAGAAAGACATCTGAGGTCACAGTGGACCACAGCTAGCTAGATGGTCCAGGGGAAGGCCGTACTGTTTAGCAGTAAAAGAGCTTGGCTCTGAGCCTGGTACAGTGGCTCATACCTGTAATCCCAGCATGTAGGGAGACCAAGGCAGGTGGATCACGAGGTCAAGAGATCAAGGCCATCCTGGCCAATATGGCGAAACTCCATCTCTACTAAAAGTACAAAAATTAGCTGGGCCTGGTGGCAGGTGCCTATAGTCCCAGCTACTCGGGAGGCTGAGGCAGGAAAATCTCTTGAACCAGGGAGGCAGAGGCTGCAGTAAGCCGAGATCGTGCCACTGCACTCCAGCCTGGTGACAGAGCAAGACTCTGTCTCCAAAAAAAAAAAAAAAAAGAAACCCCTGAACTGTCTGCTTTGTCAATGCCTGTGACTCCTTTCTTTTTTCTTTTCCTTTCCCATCTCTGGGACTCCAGCCTAAGTGACAGAGTGAGACCCTGTCTCGAAAACCAAAAACAAACCGGGTGCAGTGGCTCACATCTGTAATCACAGCACTTTGGGAGGCCGAGGCAGGAGGGTCTCCTGAGATCAGGAGTTTTGAGACCAGCGTGGCCAACATGATGAAACTTCATCTCTACTAAAAATACAAAAATTAGCTGGGCGTGGTGGCACATGCCTGTAATCCCAGCTACTTGGGAGGCTGAGGCAGGAGAACTACTTGAACCCGGGAGGTGGAGGTTGCAGTGAGCTGAGATCGCATCATTGCACTCCAGCCTGGTCAACCAAACGAGAACCTGTCTCAAAAAAAGAAAAGAAAAAGAAAAAAAAATCACACCAGCAGGGTGGAGGCAGCCAGCCAGCCTGGTACTAGGGAGCACAATTACAGGACTGCTCATGAAACCGCCATTGCAAAATTATGACTGGGATAGTGAAAGAGATCTGACCTAACCAATTCCATCTTGCTTCTAAACTCCAAGCTGTCCTTGTTCACTCCTGGGCATAATTTTGGGAGGCACTTAGCTTATAGTTTACAGTTTAGAACAAAGACAATAATAGTCCTTTCCCAAAACAAACCCCCTACTTTCGTGGGGACTAGAGTGGCTTTGTTGACTAACAAATTAGCCAAAAGATGAGAAATTATGGTTTAGGAGTCATGCAGTCGGAGGCTACGAGATTCTGACTCTCCCCAAATTGCTCCTGAAGATAGCATCACTTTGTAAAGCCTGAGGTCAGTGATTGAGATATTTTGCGGACCCTGCACTTGATGGATCAGCTAGCACCGCCCAGATGGATCAATTGGCTCATCTGATCTTGTGGCCCCCACTGGTCTGTGTTCTTGTGGAACTCACCCAAGTGAGTTCACCTCTGACTCAACCAACCAACACTCCTGACTCACTGGCTGTCCCCAACCCTCCAAATTATCCTTCAAAACTCTGATTCCCAAATGCTCAGGGAGACTGATTTGAGTAATAATAAGACTCTGGTCTCCTGCATAGCTAACTCTGTGTGAATTACTCTTTACTGTTTTCTCTATTGCGGTTCCCCTGTCTTGACAAATTGGCTCTATGTAGGCAGTGGTCAAGATGAACCCACTGGGCTGTTACACTCACTGTTCTGGTGACACATAGCCAGATTCTGAGCTACAACAGTGATACCAGGCCTAGAGGAGAGGGGTGAATTCAACAGTTAATTCAGAGCCAGGTGTAGTCCCAGCACTTTGGGAGGCCTAGGAGGGAAGATCACTTGAAGTCAGGAGTTCTAGAGCAGCCTGGTCAATATGGTGAAACTGCATCTCTATTAAAAATAAAAAAAATAGGCAGTGGTGGCATGGGCCTGTAGTCCTAGCCACTCAGGAGGTTGAGGCAGGAGAATCACTTGAACCCTGAAGGCAGAGGTTGCAGTGAGTAGAGATTGTACCATTGCACTTTAGCCTGGGTGACAGAGCGAGATTCCATCTCAAAAAAAAAAAAAAGTTAATTCAGGCTGGGTGCAGTGTCTCACACCTGTAATCTCAGTACTTAGTGAGCCTGAGGCAAGAGGATTGTTGTTTGGGTTTAGGAGTTTGAGACCAGCCTGGGCAACATAGCAAGACCTCTATCTCTCTATTTAAAAAAAAAAAAAGAAAGTTAATTCAGAGATGGGATCAACTTGAGTTGTTGATTGATTGGGTGGAGGTTGAATGGGTATTAGAGTTGAAACAGTATTCCTTTTTTTTTTTTTTTTTCAAAATCCAAATAATATTCTAAGATGACTAATTGGCTTCTGGCTTTGGGCAGATACATGGACACAAGAAGTAAGTTAGCTTGGAGGGAAATACTGTGCATGTTATTAGTAATTTTGTAACTCAGTAAAGATATTGGGAGAACTACATGTCACTAAATTTTTTGTCTTGCAGAATCACCAGTGTTCTTTAGTAGAAATATGGCAGAGGGTGGGGCGAGGTGGCTCATGCCTGTAATCCCAGCACTTTGGGAGGCTGAGGCTGGTGGATCACCTGTGGTCGCCAGTGTGAGACCAGCATGACCAACACGGAGAAACCCCGTCTCTACTAAAAATTACAAAATTAGCCAGGCGTGGTGGCGCATGCCTGTGATCCCAGCTACTGGGGAGGCTGAGGCAGGAGAACTGCTTGAACTCAGTAGGTGGAGGCTGCAGTCTCCACCTCTGACTGAGACCATGCCATTACACCCTAGCCTGGGCAAAAAGAGCGAAACTCCATCAAAGAAAGAAAGAAAGAGGGAAAGAGAGGGAGGGAGGGAGGGAGGGAGGGAAGGAAGGAAGGAAGGAAGGAAGGAAGGAAGGAGGAAGGAAGGAAGGAAGGAGGAGTTAGAAATCTGGAAAATAGAATAAAATGAATAGATTCGTTATCCTACCGCTGAAGCAATCAAAACAGCATAACTAGGGAGGAGGAAATCTAGGGTTCACAATTGTTTTTAGTTTTCTAATTAAGGCATCGTTCTAATACAAATATATGATTTAAAAATAAAAACAATTTCCCTAGTTTTTATCAGTAGGCTCATAACTTATTTATTTACACCTTTAATAGACTGTGATAAAGGAATTCAGAGGCTTAAATTAAAAGATGTAGGGGGTGGTGAGGAAGGCGGATTCTTCTAAAATTCAACTAAATCATTCAAATTAAAAAAAAGTCCTTAATGATTTAATTGCTTAGTAGTCTCTCTGTGTATACAACATAAATCTTTGGAATGATTAACACGAGGAAAAGATGGGTGGCAGCCCATAACATTCTCCTTATGTAGAAAGCATTTGGGGGCAGGTTTTATAATGCAGTCTTAAAATAGCTGTTAATCAGATGCTGATTTCAGGAGCTGTATGTGGAAGCCCGAGCCACAGCACCTGAGTGCTGATTAGCATTAAGCCACACGGTAGCCATTTCTCATTGCACACTTTATAGGCCCCTTAGTTCCACCTCAGCAGTAATGAAGGGAAACTATTTAGGTATTCATGTATTCGAGATCACACCGGGTACCCTTGTGGGGGAAATATTCCTGTGACAGAATTTAGCAAAGGGGGGCCGGGTGCAGTGGCTCACACCTGCAATCCCAGCTACTCAGGAGGCTGAGGCAGGAGAATCGCTGGAACCCCGGAGGTAGAGGTTACAGTGAGCCGAGATGGCACCACTGCACTCCAGCCTGGGCATGCACCACCACGCCTAGCAAATTTTTTTTTTTTTTTTTCAGAGGGAGTCTTGCTCTGTCACCCAGGCTGGAGTGCAGTGGTGTGATCTCGGCTCACTGCAACCTCTGCCTCTTGAGTTCAAGCAATTCTCCTGACTCAGCCTCCGTAGTAGCTGGGATTACAGGTGCCCGCCACCATGCCCATCTAATTTTTATAATTTTAGTAGAGACTTTAGGATTTCGACTTGTTGGCCAGGCTGGTCTTGAACTCCTGATGTCAGGTGATCCGCCCACCTCTGCCTCCTAAGGGATTACAGGTGTGAGCCGCAGTGCCTGGCCCAGCCTTCTTTCATAGCTTCCTGCAGCAGGGAGCTACTGCAGCAGCTGGCAGGGGGAGATCAGAGAGAGACTTTTCTACCAATCTGTTAAATGATGCGATAACATATTTTTTTTTCTTTTTTCTTTTTTATAATTTTTAAAAATTGAAATAGGGCCTCCTTATGTTGCCCAGGCTGGTCTTGAAGTCCTGGCCTCAAATGATCCTCCTGTCTCAGCCTTCCCAAGTGATGGGATTACAGGTGTGAGCTACTGCGCTCAGTTGATAACACACTTTTCATATAGGTAATGGCTCAGTGAATTTGTTTTTTGAGTCGTTTCACCTATAAGGCTGGGCAGCTGGAACGATGAATTACACAATAGCTCTGATGATACACGGCCTCTCTTCGCTCTGCCTTGGGGACATTGGTTTTTGTCAGAGGCCAGATGTCTCCTGGAGCATGTGTCCACTGGGGCCAAAGAGTCTGCACTGGCCTAGGGGACTTCGTAGGTGGAAATCACATTACTGCCTCTTAAAGGAACTCTCTGTGTTTGGAACCAGCCTAGCGAGACTCCTCTCCGGGCAACAGAGATTTTGCAATCGATGCAGAAGTGTTTCTTCTCGTGACAGCCCTGCTCTAGGGGTTGAAGAATGACCAAATTGATTTGAGTTCTCAAAACTTAATCAAGCATCTTCCTAAATGGGATTATTCACATTCCTGTGGCATGTGAAGTGAAATCGGAATCTGAACATTTTTGCTGGAAGCATGTGGAAGTTTTATAACCAGCCTTTAGGGGAAAATGCCAGATATTCCGATGGACGAAGAAGTAATTGCTGAGACAGTTGGCAGGTGGAGGGCATGCATGGGTGTCACAGATTGTACTTGGCAGCCGGGGTGGGACAGTTGGTGGCATGGAGGAATCATTGAGAGGCTGCTTGTCACACAACTTTGTTTCAAAGTGTCAGATCATGAAACGGCTCCACCCAAGGTAACTTCTGAATGACTGAGCACAGAGCACAGCTTCAAACCTTCCATGAATTAGTGACAGTCATTGTTTGGTTATCAGCTCTTGTGTGTGGGGGCCGAGCCTTTGACCGCTAAAACCAGGGGAACAAAACCACCTTCTCCACTGAGAGCTGTTAACCTCCTGCTGACTTATGTTCTGGGTCCTGCTTGGAGAGTGTTTCAGATTGGCTACAGGATGTGTTGATCTAGGCACTGCAAAAAGCTTCCTTCTGCAAACTAGGACTCTTAGCTTCCCTGAAATATCTCTTTGACAAAAGGATGTGGTTATTTTGTTTCCTTCTCTCTAGCTCAGGGAAGTTGTCAATAGCTCTCTGAGGCAGAGTCTTCCAACTGAAAACAGGTACCTCTGGGATTTAGGAGAGTAAAAATGCAGGAAGTTCCCGTAACTATGTACAACTTAATGTATGCATAATAATTAAAAATAGTTTCTGGATTTTTGGTTTTTTTGAGACAGAGTCTCGCTGTGTCACCCTGGCTGAGTGTAATGGCACAATCTCGGCTTACTGCAAACTCTGCCTCCCTGGTTCTAGTGATTGTCCTACCTCAACACCACACCCGGCTTTATTTATTTATTTATTTATTTAGACAGTGTATCTCTGTGTCGCCCAGGCTGGATGGAGTGCAGTGGGGCGATCTCGGCTCTCTGCAGCCTCTGCCTCCTGGGCTCAAGCAATTCTCCCACCTCAGCCTCCCGAGTAGCTGGGACTATAGGCGCGTGCCACCACGTTTGGCTAATTTTTTTGTATTTTTGGTGGAGCTGCTGTCTCACTATTTTGCCTAGGCTGGTCTCAAACTCCTGAGCTCAAGCAATGTGCCCATCTTGGCCTCCCAAAGTGCTGGGAAGGTCATTCCTCTCACCACGCCCAGTCCTAAAATTTTTTTCAAGAAAGAAGATGTAGTAAGTGGGTAAAGGAATGACTTTAAATGTTCTTCCTCAGATCAACCAATATAATTTATCTCCCCCCCGCAAGGCACTGTCTACTATATCACTCTGATCTATTTCCGTATATAGTATAATAGTATAACACACTGCTGTTTAGAATGATCCTGTTTGAGCAGATGCTGCGTTGCGAAAAGGGCTCATCCTCTGCCTTTCCTCTTCCTCTGCTGAGGCTGTCAAGCTCTCCTTGGCCTCTAGCCGGCTGTCTCCTTAAGACCCAACACCCATACCTTCAATTAAGTTGCAGAGTTCCGATGGAGAGGTATTTGGAGTTAGTGTGGAAATTGCAAAACAATCTGTGACTCTTTAAGACCATGTTGGAAGATTGGAAGATTTGGGAATTGATGATGAAGGAGATGATGACCCAGTTCCTCTGCCAAATGTTAATGCAGCAATATTAAAAAGGTCATTCAGGCTAGGCGCGGTGGCTCATGCCTGTAATCCCAGCACTTTGGGAGGCTGAGGAAGGTGGATCACACGAGGTCAGGAGTTCGAGATCAGCCTGGACAACATGGTGAAACCCCACCTCTACTAAAAATGCAAAAATTAGCCAGGCATGGTGGCAGCATGCCTGTAATCCCAGCTACTCAGGAGGCTGAGGCAAGAGGATTGCGTGAACCCAGGAGGTGGAGGTTGCAGTGAGCTGAGATCGCACCATTGCATTCCAACCTGGGCCACGGAGCAAGACTCCGACTCAAAAATAAGTAGATAAATGGTAATAATTTTTTTTTTAAAAAAAAAGATAATTCAGGGGTGCACTCACCACAAGGATGACCCTCCTCCTCCTCCAGAGGATGGTAAGAACAAAAAAAAGCAAACAGACACTATCCCTGTTTGGGACCAAGAATTTCTGAAAGTTGACCAAGGCACACTTTTTAAAGTCATTGTGGCTGCAAACCAATTGGACATCAAAGGTTGGCTTGATGCTCCATGCAAGACTGTTGCCTTTTGATCAAGGGGAAGGCTCCAGAGGAGATTGGCAGGAACAGTCTTCCATCGATATCAAAACTGACTTCATTGAACAGGAGGAAGCCCAGGTACCCAAAGAGAACCCGTGGTGCAAAGAGACGTGAAATGCTGTGCCTGACACTGCAAAGATTGCTTCAAATACGGGTTGCACTGCCCTGTTTATAACTGTGAATATTAGACAAACAGTAGACACGTGCAGCAGATCAATTGCATTCGCAGGATATGGTCCTCACCGCATGCATAGTTTGAGTAGATTCCAAACCTGTGGCTGAGTTTCCTCTAGTATGATTGAGAGTTTCTTTTTCCTTTGCTCTGAATAAAACTAAACTGCGGGTTCTCTATAAGTGACATTTTGAATTTTCCCTCTTTTTTTTTTTTTTTTTTTAAAGCAATGTTTTTTTTTTTTTTTTTTTTTTTTTCTTTAGTGACTTTAGTGACTTTTTTTTGTTTTTTTTGGAGAGAGTCTTGCTCTGTCTCCAGGCTGGAGCACAGTGGCGCGATCTCGTCTCATTGCAATCTCTGCCTCCCGGGTTCAAGCGATTCTCCTGCCTCAGCCTCTCAAGGAGTTGAGATTACAGGCATACACCACCACACCCAGCTAATTTTTGTATTTTTAGTAGAGACGGGGTTTCACCATGTTGGCCAGGATAGTCTCGATCTCTTGACCTCATGATCCACCTGGCTCGGCCTTCTAAAGTGCTGGGATTACAGGCATGAGCCACCACGCCCAGCTTTAGTGACCTTTTAAAAGGTGGCATTGTAAATAAAATCACTTGCAAAGAATAAAATAAAATAATATAATCCTGTTTATTTAAGTGTTTCTTTGATTACAGTCTTTTCCTCATCTAAAATAAATTCCAGGTCGGGCGAGATGGCTTACACCTGTAATCCCAGTATTTTGGGAGAGTGAGGCAAGCAGATCACCTGAGGTCAGGAGTTCAAGACCAGCCTGGCCAACATGATGAAACCCTGTCTCTGCAAAAATGCAAAAAGTAGCTGGGCATGATGGCGGGTGCCTGTAATCCCGGCTACTCCGGAGGCTGAGACGGGAGAGTCGCTTGAACCTGGGAGGTGGAGTTGTAGTGAGCTGAGATCGTGCCATTGCACTCCAGCCTGGGTGACAGAGCAAGACTCCATCTCAAAAATAAATAAATAGATAATAAAATAAAATAAACTCCATGAATCTCATATGTCTTTTTTTTTTTTTTAAGAGACAGGGTCTTACTATGTTGCCCAGGCTGGTCTCAAACTCGGAAGTTCAAAGGATCCTCCTGCCTCAGCCTCCCAAGTAGCTCGGCTGTAAGTGTGTCCCACCACATCTGCTTCATCTGCCTTGGTCATCCATCTGTCCTCGACCTAGGACAGAGCCTGGTCCAGGCTGGGTGCTCAATATTTGTTGAATGAAGAAATTCATGAATGTACGAATTTCTTCAAGTGTGAACCTTCCACAGAGCCTCACACTTTTAAGTAGACATTTGGGTTAGAAATTTTCTAAAATGAATTATTCAGTTCCATGCTATCTGCAGATAGAAGATACCAGAAAATTAAACCTACTCCGAATGACTCAGGGCACCATCATAAACACTGCCTATGATACTGGGCTATCATCCAGTTCTATTGAGCTCATGAGTTTTTTTTTTAACCTCTACCCAAATCACTGTGATTGTTGAGTTGTTGGCTGTCTCTGCCATGTGTGGCTTTTCTCTCTTCGTCTTGGCTGGGCTATCAGCTCTTTCTGTCACGGAAGCACCTGCCACAGCTGTTTTCCTAATATTCATTTATAACTTTGATAAAAACTGCATAATTGAGCTTGTGAGGAATGAATTTAAAATACAAGTAAATAGGCCCTGCCTGAGATGTAAGGGAATCTCTTAGCAATGTATGTGACTGTTAAATTGTCCTTGGTAGCGTTTATTTAACTTAATTCAAAAAAAGTTTCCCACCCCTTGTTCATGGTGGATAAGTTAGGGAGCAGTTTGGTTGCAAGCAACAGAAACTGATTTTGGTTATCTCCAGAAAACGGGAGGCTTTTTTGGAGCCCTGTGAAACAGTGCATAGAGTGGAAGCGATTCTGTGTCACCAAGGAGCTCATGGTCTACATGAGGAAATTCAATAAAACCATTTGGAGGCATTAATAGAAGAGGCAATTGCATCAGTTTCTGTTGAGTCTCCATGTTATGTATACAAATTCTAAATGAGCAGGGGTTCTGAGGAGGAAGGGGTCTCTCTCCACTGACAAGGTCACATTAGGCTTTAAAGTAGAGGTGAGGGCTGGGTACAGTGGCTCACGCCTGTAATCCCAGAACTCTGGAGGCTGAGGAGGGCGGATCACAAGGTCAGGAGTGCAAGACCAGCCTGGGCAACATAGTGAAACCCTGTCTCTACTGAAAATACAGTGGTGAGCGCCTGTAATCCTAGTTACTCAGGAGTCTAAGGCAGGAGAATCACTTGAACCTAAGAGGCAAAGGTTGCAGTGAGCCAAGATTGCACCACTGCACTCCAGCCTGGGTGACGGAGCAAGACTCCTCCGATGGCGGGGGAGGAGGGAAGAAAGAAAGAAAGAGAGAGAGAGAAAGAGAGAGAAAGAAAGAAAGAAAAAGAAAGAAGGAAGGAAGGAAGGGAGGGAGGGAGGGAGGAGGGAGGAAGAGAGGGAAGAAGGAAAGAAAAGGAAAGAAGGAAGGAAGGAAAGAAAAAGGAAGGAAGGAAAAGAAAGAAAGAAGGAAAGAAAGAGAGAAAGAGAGAAAGAAGAAGAAAGAAAGAAAGAAAGAGAGAGAGAAAGAAAGAAGGAAGGGAGGGAGAGAGAGGGAGGGAGAGAAGGAGAGAGAGGGAGGGAGGGAGGGAGGGAGGGAGGGATGCAGGAAGGAAGGAAGGAAAGAAAGAAGAGGCGAAATGGAATTGGGAGCCTAAGGGGGCTTATACTTTGCCTAAGTGGGCCAAGCACGGTGTCTCATGCCTGTAATATCAGCACTTTGGGAGGCTGAGACTGGAGGATCACTTGAGGTCAGGAGTTCGAGACCAGCCTGACCAACATGGTGAAACCCCTGGCCTGGCTGGGACGTGGTGTCTCATGACTGTATACCATCCTGTATACTTTGGGAGGCTAAGGGGGGATGATTGCTTGAGATCAGGAGTTCAAGGCTGCTGCAGTGAGCAGTGATCACGCCACTGCAATCCAGGCTGGATGACAGAGCCTGTTTTCTTCTCAAAAAAGAAAAGAAAAAAAGAAAATTAGCTGGGCATGGTGGTATGCCCTGGTAGTCCCAGCTACTTGGTGGAGGGTGGGGGTTGGTAGAGGAAGTTGGGGAGGGGGAATTTCGTGAGACCAGGAGATTGAGGCTGCAGTGAGCTATGATCATGCCATTGTACTCCAGCTCAGGCAACAAAGCAAGACCCCGTCTCAAAAAACAAAACAAAGGGTTGGTGGAAGACTTACCAATCAAATGGAGAGAAAAAAAAAAAAAAAAAAAAAAGTTGAAACTTGACTCAAAAATTGCCCTATAGTGCAAAGGCAAAGTTTTTTGTTTTGGTTTGACTTGGTTTTTTTGAGATGGAGTCTTGCTCTTCTGGCCCAGGCTGGAGTGCAATGGTTCAATCTCAGCTTGCTGCAACATCTGCCTCCCAAGCTCAAGCCATTCTCCTGCCTCAGCCTCCTGAGTAGCGGGGATTACAGGTGCCTGCCACCACGCCCAGCTAATTTTTTGTATTTTTAGTAGAGATAGGGTTTCACCATCATTTTTTTTTTTTTTACCAAAATAACTGTGACGGGGTTTCACCATGTTGGCCAGACTGGTCTCGAACTCTTGACCTCGTGGTCTGCCCGCCTTGGCTTCACAAAGCTCTGGGATTACAGGTGAGAGCCACTGCGCCCAGCCAAAGGGAAAGTGTTGAGTGCCTTCGCAGTGTACCAGGTGCTAGGGATACAGCCATGAATGAGACAAAGGTGGTTCTGTGTCTATTTCTCGTTTATTTTTGCAATGAAATGGATATTTTGTGGGAGAATGCTTAATGTAGCGTCTGGAAGCTAGGGTGGGCTTAATCAGTGTCAGTGGAATGAATAAGTGAATACATGAATAAAAATGATAAAGCTAGCAATTTCTCTGATTGTTTAGTAGGGGAGCACAGAAATCACCTCATTCAGTATTTTCCAATTTTCTATCATTTTCATACCATCATCGTGATTTTGTCATATACACAAATCAGATTACTATTATTTATTGAATATTCACTCTTGAAACCTAATCATTGCTTTTTGCCTAAAAAATTATCTGAAATGAAAACATGCTATTACAGTGACAAATAGAAAATTATTACCACTTTGAATTTAGATAGCAGTAACCCTGAAAGTGCATATAACAGAAAAAATAAAACAGCAATATTATTCAATTCTATGCAGGTATTTCTTCTTGAGGAAGGTTCTAAGCCTGTGGCTTCCTTTCTACTGTTTATAAAGGGAACTTAGCAAGTATTAGAAAAGCGTTAAGGACAGGCTAGTATCCAACTGGGACTTTCTTTAGAACAAATATGTACAATGACAAAATGCCACTTAGAGTTAAGAGACTTGGCTGGGTGTGGCAGCTCATGCCTATAATCCCAGCACTTTGGGTCACTGAGGTGGAAGGATTGCTTGAGGCCAGGAGTTCAAGACCAGCCTGGGTAACATAGTGAGACCCCATCTTTGTTTTTTTTTTTTTTGAAATGGAGTTTTGCTCTTGTTGCCCAGGCTGGAGTGCAATGGGTCAATCTTGGCTCACTGCAACCTCTGCCTCCCAGGTTCAAGCGATTCTCCTGCCTTGGCCTCCCAGGTAACTGGGATTACAGGCTCCTGCCACCGTGCCCGGCCAGAGACCCCCAACTCTGCAAGAAATAATATTTTAGGCTAGACACGGTGTCTCAGCCTTGAACTCCTGAGCTCCAAGGATCCTCCTGCCTCAGCCTCCCGAGTAGCTGGGACTGCAGGTGCACCATTAGCTATTTATCCTGATGCTCTCCCTTCTCCTGCCTCCCCAAGAGACTTTTTCGATGAGGCTTTTTGAATGAAATTCATGGTGATTACAAGCTTTGAACAACAGCAATAGATAGAGATGTAAAAATTTTTCACTCCGCTTTAGAAAACGAATGCTCGGTGACTGGAGACATCGGAGGACAGGGACTTGGTCTTATTTACAGTTGTGTGTTAATTTGCTAGGGCTGCCAAGCATAGTACCCCGTACTACGTGGCTCGAATAAGAGCAGTTTATTTTCTTCCAGTTCCAGGCTAGAAGTCTGAAATCAAGGGGTTGGCAGGGTGGATTTCTTCTGAGGCCTCTCTCATTGGCTTCTAAATGACTATCTTTTCCCTGTGTCTTCACAGGGTCCTCTGTTTTTGTGTCAAAATGTCGTCTTCTTCTTCTTTTCTTTTTTTTCCCTTGAGACAGAGTCTTGTTCTGTCCCCCAGACTGGAGTGCAATGGTGCAATCATGGCTAAGTTTTGTATTTTTAGTAGAGATGGGATTTTACCATGTTGGCCAGGCTGACCTCGAACTTCTGACCTCAAGTGATCCACCTGCCCTGGCCTCCCAAATTGCTGAGATTACAGGCATGAGCCACTGCGCCTGGCCTCAACTACTTTTTGAATGTCTATTAGGCACCACACTGGGTGCTGGGAACACAGAGGTGGGCAAGAGAGTCAGTGCCCATCCCCAAGCCTCTGGCAGCAAAGAGAAAAGTTAAACAGCAGTCAAGTGTAGTATAAATCATGGTAGAGAAGCGCAAGGCATTCTGGAGGCATACACCAAGGGACTCAAGGGAAGAAAGAGCATTGCCTTGAGGAACTGATATTTAAGTCGAGATCTTGAAAATAAAAAGGAGCCACCTATGCCAGTGTAGCCCTCGTAAGAGCAGAAATCACACTGCCTTCTTATGCTCCCAGTACTTGGCTCACATTAGGAGCTCAACAACTTTTTGTTAAATGGCAGAGGGAAAATATCAAGGTGGATGGCTGGAGGGGTGGGCAGGGGCTAGATCAGGGAGTTTCATAAGCTGTCAAAAGAAGTCTGGCTTTGTATTGGAGTCAAGGGGAAGCCACTGAAGCTTAGGAGGAGTGGCCAGATTAGTGATTTGGAAGCATCATTTTGGCTGTGATGTGGGATTGGGTTGGAGGGGGTTGTGGGAAACGAGATCAGAAGTTGGGTGACGGTGGTCTGCTCTAGGGACTGGAGAGATGAGAATTATCCAGGCAGAATAGACTGGGTTTGGTGATTGATTTATCAATTGGATTTGGGGTGAGGGAAGAAGCAGAGGCAACTCCTGGACGGCTGGTTTAGGAAGCTTGGGCAATGGTGACACCGTCCGCCAGAGCAGAAAGCACCGGAGACCAGGCAGGTGTGGGGCAAATATGCACTGTTTGTCTTTTTAATTTTTTTGTTGTTTTTATTTTATTTGATTTTAGAGACTGGACCTTGCTCTGTCACCCAGGCTGGAGTGCAGTGGTGTGATCATAACTCACTGCAGCCTTGAACTCCTGAGCTCAAAGGATCCTCCTGCCTTAACCTCTCGAGTAGCTGGGACTACAAGTACATGCCACCTCATTGGAATAATTTGCTTTGTTTTGTAGAGACAGGATCTCACTTTGTTGCCCAGGCTAGCCTCAAACTCCTGGTTTCCAGCATTACTTCCACCTTGACCTTCCAAAGTGCTGAGATTACAGGTGTGAACCACTGCACCCGGCCCAGTGTTTGTCTTAGCCAGGCTGAGTTCACAGTGTCCGTGGGCCACTGAAGTGAAGATGCCCAACAGGCAGCTGTGTGGGTGTGCTAGGAGCTTGGGGAAGAGGCCTGAGCTGGAGGCAGCATCACGGAAGGACTCTGCATGGTTGAGAAGGTGGTAATTGAAGCCATGGGAGTGGTCAGATCACTGGGAGGTTTGTGTAAAGGGAAAGAGAGAGAGACTGAGTTATTTTATGGTTTGCAATGGCCTTGGCTGCCGTCAATTAGCTAGTGTTATGGCGGAGGGCTGTACAACCCCTTCTTCTTCTTCTTTTTTTTTTTTTTTTAAGATGAAGTCTTACTCTATTGCCCAGGCTGGAGTGAGGTGGCATGATCTTGGCTCACTGCAACCTCCGCCTCCCAGATTCAAGCGATTCTTGTTTCTCAGCCTCCCAAGTAGCTGGGACTACAGGTGCTCGCCACCACGCCTGGCTAATTTTTGCATTTTTAGTAGAGACGGAGTTTCTCCATGTTGGCCAGGCTGGTCTCGAACTCCTGACCTTGTGGTCCATCAGCCTTAGCCTCCCAAAGTGCTGGGGTTATAGGTGTGAGCCACTGCACCCAGCCTAACCCTTCCTTTACACAAGGGGTGCAACCTACATCATAAACTGACTTTTTGAGTTTGTTGAATCTTTTGACGTGCACAAACAATAACCACCATTTACTGAACGACAAACTACATATGAGGCACCCTGGCACGTCTTAGCTGTGTGGCTATGGGGAGATTACTTAGCCTGTGTTCCTTAATTTTCTAAGCTTCAAAATAAGGCAAAAATTGCTTACTTCAAGGGGTTGTCATTGTGTGGGTGGAGTGAGTTTCTGACTAGCTGGAGACTCCTGGAATAGCTCCTAGAGCGTCGTAGCGCAATCTGGCATTTGCTGTTGATCACCTTTATTATTGCTGTTGATCACCTTTATTACTGCTGTTGATCACCTTTATTATTGCTGATGATCACCTTTGTTACTGCTGTTGATCACATTTATTACTGCTGTTGATCACCTTTATTACTGCTGTTGATCGCCTTTATTATTGCTGATGATCACCTTTATTATTGCTGATGATCACCTTTATTATTGCTGTTGATCACCTTTATTATTGCTGATGATCACCTTTATTATTGCTGTTGATCACCTTTATTATTGCTGATGATCACCTTTATTACTGCTGTTGATCACATTTATTACTGCTGTTGATCACCTTTATTACTGCTGTTGATCGCCTTTATTATTGCTGATGATCACCTTTATTACTGCTGTTGATCACATTTATTACTGCTGTTGATCACCTTTATTACTGCTGATGATCACCTTTATTATTGCTGTTGATCACCTTTATTACTGCTGATGATCACCTTTATTATTGCTGTTGATCACCTTCATTACTGCTGATGATCACCTTTATTATTGCTGTTGATCACCTTCATTATTGCTGATGATCACCTTCATTATTGCTGTTGATCACCTTCATTATTGCTGTTGATCACCTTCATTACTGCTGATGATCACCTTCATTACTGCTGTTGATCACCTTCATTAATGCTGATGATCACCTTCATTACTGCTGTTGATCACCTTCATTAATGCTGATGATCACCTTTATTATTGCTGTTGATCACCTTTATTACTGCTGATGATCACCTTTATTACTGCTGTTGCTGTTTTGTCCAATGACTCTGCACAGCAGGAATTAGTAGCATCACTTTCAGGATAAGAAAAGAGAGGCTCAGAGAGATAAAATAATTTGTCCAGAGTCCATCCCTAAATTCTATGGAGTTTTTTTGTTTGGTTGGTTGGTTTTTTTGAGATAGGGTCTCACTCTGTTGCCTGGGCTGGAGTGCAGTGGCATGATCTCAGCTCACCACAACCTCTGCCTCCCGGTTCAAGTGATTCTCCCGCCTCAGCCTCCCGAGTACCTGGGATTACAGGCATGCCGCTAACTGCCTGGCTAATTTTGCATTTTTTGTAGAGATGGGCTTTTGCCATGTAGGATAGATAGGCTGGTCTCAAACTCTTGACCTCAAATGATCCACCCACCTCAGCCTCCCAAAGTGCCAGCATTACAGGCATGAGCCACAGTGTCCAGCAGGACTCTTGACCACAAGAGATGGAAATCCACCCGGAGCTTACTTTGGGGGACGAATACAGGGCTGTCACATGGAACCCAGGCACCTGATGTAACTGCATATATCAATCAGGACCTCTCAGTGGCAAATCAGAGAAACCAACTCTGGTTTTGCTGAAACAAAAGGGAACTTGAACATGGAAAGAAGGGAGCACACAAGGCTGAAGGCTGATGGCAGCTGAGGTGGGGCCAAGGCAACCTGGAGGGGTGGGCAGGAGGCCTACCAGGACCTCCTAGGCAGGCAGCCACCACTGCAGTCACTTGCCTGGGATTTGTGACCTGGGAGAGGCCAGCTGAAGACATGTGCCTGTGTATGGGAGTCCCTGGTGGTGGGCAGAAGAATTTGGCTCCCCTCAATATGGTGAAGGTGGGCTGGAATGACCCTTCCTCGAAAGATGACCCAGTTTTAGTTTATTTGGGCAGCTATCACAAAATGCCATTGACTAGGTGGCTCGCAAACAGCAGAAATGTATTTCTCAGGGTTCTGGAGGCTGGGAAGTCCAAGATCAAGGTGTCAGCACATTTGGAGTCTGGTTAGAGACAAGTTCCTGGTTTGTAGAAAACACTTTCTCCCTGTATCCTCACAAGGTGGAAGGGGAGAATGAGCTCCTGTGGGCCTCTTTTATAAGGCCACTAATCCCAAAGGCCTCAACTCTTGATGCCATCACCTTAAAAGGATTTCAACATATGAATTGGGGGGAGCATAAGCATTCACACGTAGCACTCACAGTGGAAATGCAGGCCTCTTTCAGAAGGTGATGGGTACTGGACAGCCAAAAACACACAAACCTATACCTTATGAGGCCCTGACCGGGGACTTGCCAGGGAGAGGAACTCCCACAGGACTGTCTCCAAGGCCCATTCAAGTCCCATTTCAACCCTTATTATATTTCTGCTTCAATCTTCTATCTCTCTCTCT
>NW_016107994.1:623896-663697 GCF_001604975.1 Cebus imitator
TTTTTTCTGAAAACTGTCTTTCTCTGTATCCTAGTATAGTTCATGGAGTAGAAAAGGCCTTAGGGTTTCTTTTTTTTTTGAGATGGAGTCTGGCTTTGCTGCCCAGGGTGGACTGCAATTGTGTGATCTTGGCTCATTGCAACCTCTATCCCCCGGATTCGATCGATTCTCCTGCCTCAACCCCCCAGGTGGCTGGGATTACAGGCACCTACCACCATGCCCAGATAGATAGTTTTTGTATTTTTATAGAGACAGGGTTTCACCATATGGGCCAAGTTGGTCTTGAACTTCTGAACTCAGGTGATCTGCCCACCTCGGCCTCCCAAAGTGCTGGGATTACGGGTGTGAGCCACCATGCCTGGCCAAGACCTTAGGATTTCTTGGCTGGCCCAGCCACCATGCGACAGAAATCTCTTAGCATGATTTCAAAGTTTGAGGCCAGGTACCCATTGGTTCCACTCAGGTCAGATGTCTACTTGTGGGCCAATCAGTTGAGGCCAGGGGGCTGGACACAATCTGAACACTGCCAGTATGGATTAGAAGAGGGGGGCACTTTGCAGGAGAGAATTGGGGATATGAACTCTCGTAGGAGATGAACCCCTGTCTTTGGGGTTTCCAAGTCCCTGTTGAGTAAACGGCCCTTCATTAGCAGCTCAACACCCCGAGGTCCCCAGACCAGTCTCAGGGGAGCTGGCCTACCCTGGCATCGCCTGCAGTATCTGGGGTCTTTGGAGACTCTATCAGCTCAGCAGGGTAGAGACACTTGCCATTGTGAGGCATGAGCCAGGAGTGAACATTACCCATCAGGGCAACCCAAGAGATGCTGAAGGAGGAGGGTGGGTGCGGGTAGGCAGCACGTGCAGAACTGGGGACTACCTTCTATGGGAAGATGTCCAAAAGGAGTAAAGATCCCATTCCATGCCATCAGAGAGCATGCCTGCACACTGCCCAGGAACTGGGACTGTAGCCCTTGAGGCCTGGGCCTGAATCCAGGGAAGGAGAGAGTCAGAGGACAAGCTCAAATAGGGAGGTGAGGCCAGGAGGGGAGCCGGGGCACATCGGTCCAACTCTCCGCTTCACAGAGTCAGAGGCTCAGAGATGGGAAGCCCGATCCAATGCCTGGTGCTGGTGACAGAGCTGGAAGCTATATTTAGGTCTCTGGGTTCTTCATCTGGGCACTCTGCATTCCACCTCCCTTGTCTCTTTTGTTTCTTTTTTTGAGATGAAGTTTTACTCTTGTTGCCCAGGCTGGAGTGCAATGTCACGATCTGGGTTCACTGCAACATCCACCTCCCGGGTTTAAGCGATTCTCCTGCCTCAGCCTCCTGAGTAGCTGGGATTACAGGCTCCCACCACCACACCCAGCTAATTTTGTATTTTTAGTAGAGACGGGGTTTCTCCATGTTGGTCAGTCTGGTCTAGAACTCCCGACCTCAGGTAATCCACCTACCTCAACCTCCCAAAGTGCTGGGATTACAGGTGTGAGCCACAGCACCCTGCCATTTTTTTTTTTTTTTTTTAGTTGCAATCTTTTATTGAATAGCACTGCTCCTTCCAAAGTAGTGCTAACTCATGGGCAGTGCACCCAAAGTCAACTTCTGGTGCTTCATTTTCAGAACAGTGGTTTATTCTGAGTTTTATGACCCAACCAGGAGGGAGGAAGTGAGCTTCTTTCATGGCTGTGGGCTTGGTGTCCGTTTAGATTTCACAGTTAATCCCCAATGTGAGCTTCTGGCTGTGATATCCCTTTTTCCTTCTAACAGACCAAGAGAGGATTGGGGGCCAGCTGGCCAGGCCACTTACCCCTCCTCAGCACAGTCTCGGGAGCTGTCCTGTGAAGCTTGTTCTTGAGACTGGATCATTTGGAACCCGAAAGAAAAAACTTGTGGACTTAGTCTTGTTCCAGGCCGATCCAAGATTAGCAGAAAGTCATATATCTGAGGAACCTGGAATGTGGGCCTAAGGAGTGAATTAATCCTGGGGAGGCTGGCTCACATGGCAGCCAGGGAAGACCACCTGAAAACCCACCAAGATTCTGCTGAAACCGAATGCATTTGATGGCTAATTCACTCCAGCGTTCTGAAGATAATTTGTAAGTCTTTTCTCTCTTTAATTTTGAACTTTAATGCTAACATTTTATTTTTTTATTAAAAAAAAATTTTTTTTTGAGACAGTCTCACTCTGTCACCCAGGGTGGAGTGCGACAGCTTGATCATGGCTCACTGCAACCTCTACCTTCCAGGTTCAAGAGATTCTGCTGTCTCAGCCTCCCAAGTAGCTGGGATTATAGGCACGTGCCACCATGCCAGGCTCATTTTTGTATTTTTAGTAGAGACGGGGTTTCACCATATTGGTCAGGCTGGTCTTGAACTCCTGACTTCAAGTGATCCTCCTGCCTCGGCCTCCCAAAGTGCTGGGTTTACAGGTATAAGCCACTGTGCCTGGCCAACATTTATTTATTTATTTGAGACAGAGTTTCGCTCTTGTTGCCCAGGCCCCACACAGTGGCGTGATCTCAGCTCACCACAACTTCCACCTCCCGGTTCAAGCGATTCTCCTGCCTCAGCCTCCCAAGTAGCTGGGATTACAGGAACCCTCCACCACGCTTGGCTAATGTTGTATTTTTAGTAGAGAGGGGGTTTCTCCATATTGATCAGGCTGGTCTCAAACTCCCAACCTCAGGTGATTCACCAGCCTTGGCCTCCCAGAGTACTGGGATTACAGGCATGAGCCACCGCACCTGGCCTATTTTTGAATAGGTAATAACTATAGTGAGGTGGCTCCAAGTTCAAAAGTGCACAGGGGCGTGCAGGAGGAAGTTCCCCTCCTTGTGCCTGTCCTCCAGACAGCTAGCTCCATCACGTGGAGGCAGCCAGTGGGGAACTGGTAAGTTTTTGCCCACCTTCCTCTTGAGGAGAACGTGACTGATGAATACAAGTTGGAGGTGCATGGAATGTTCTGTAAGACACATTGTTCACTGGGGTTTATTTCTCCTTAATCCCAGCCACACTGGGCACCTTCCAGAGCCACCAAGAGACAATGGGCAGCACATCAGCTCTGAGTGCAGATGTCAGATTCCAAAGCCATCTCGCATTCTTTCTGGAATCCCACGCAAGCTCTGGCCTCTGAGTGGCCTCGTCTGCTAAACAGGATGCAGGAGTGAAACGGGTTGCAAACTAGTTGAGAGGATGATATGAAATGACACAAGTTCTTGGCCCATTATTGACACATCTGTTACACACGTAATTCTTTTTTTGAAAAATGTATTATTGGCCAGATACTGTGGCTCACACCTGAAATCTCAAAACTTTGAGAGGCCAAGGTGGGTGAATCGCTTGAACCCAGAAGTTCCAGGCCAGCCTCGGCAACACAGGAAGACGCTGTCTCTACAAAAAGTAGGAAAATTAACCAGGCATGGTGGCTCACACCTGTAGCCCCAGCTATTAGTGAAGCTGAGGCGGAGGATTGCTCGAGCCAAGGGAGAGTGAGGCTAGTGAGCTGAGATCACACCGCTGCACAAGACAAAAAATACATTATTCATATTATTTTTGATGGGCAAATCATAATTGCATGCATTTATGCACAGTGTGAAGTTTTAGTACATGTATACAATGTGGCATGATTAAATCAAGCTAACTGACATTTCCAACACCTCGCTTACCTATCTTTTTTTTTTTTTTTTTTTTTGGAGTCCCAATATGACGCCCTGGCTGGATTGCAGTGGCGTGAACTCAGCTCACTGAAACCTCCGCCTCCCCAATTTCAGCAATTCTCCTGCCTCAGCCTCCTGAGCAGCTGGAATTACAGGCACCTGCCACCACGACGGGCTAATCTTTTGTATTTTTAGTAGAGACAGGTTTCACCATGTTGGTCAGGCTGGTCTTAAACTCCTCAAGTGAGCCTCAGGTGATCTAACCGCCTCGACCTCCCAAAGTGTTAGGATTGGAGGCGTTAGCCACTGCGCTGCGACCACTCGGCCATTTTTTTCTTTTCTTCATACATAATTTATTGTCATTAGGATCCTAAGTACCAACACAAAAGGCCTAAACTGGCCGTCAGGTCATGAACATTTTAGAAAGCTTCATTCTTTTCTTAATGCTTTAAATTGGGGGAAAAATCTATTATAAAGCAGCAATGGACAGGGGCAACCCACAGAGGACTCAGTATGGGGACCTCATTCCCCACGACTGAAGTGTCATATGAAAAGGACAGAGTTGGAGGAAGAATGGCTTGGGAGGCGTCACTGCAAGAGATGATCCTCTTTCCAGCGCTGCATGTGGAAGGCTCAAGAGTGACTGCTCTTCCTGAAGAAATATCAAAATGGCAAGAGAGAGCTTAGAAACTCAACGAAGCCAGCCAGGAGCAATGGCTCATGCCTGTAATCCCAGCACTTTGGGAGGCTGAAGCGGGTAAGTCATGAGGTCAGGAGTTCGAGACCAGTCTGGCCAACATAGTAAAACTCCGTCTCTACTAAAAATACAAAAATTAGCCAGGCATGGTGGCGCACATCTGTAGTCCTAGCTACTCGGGAGGCTGAGGCAGAAGAATCGCTTGAACCCGGGAGGTGAAGGTTGCAGTGAGCCGAGATCGCGTGGCTGCATTCCAGCCTGGGCGGCAGAGTGAGACCCCATCTCAAAAAAAAAAAAGTAAAGAAAGAAAAAAGAAAAAGAAACCCAACGAAGCCGCTGGCTCCTGGTTCCTTAGGTGGAGGTGAGTTGTGCTGCAGCGGTAGGACAATTGGCCCTGGCTGGCTGTCCCCCCACTCAGAATCTTGTTTCTGGACATCGGTGATCTCAGAGGCCAGAGTCTCCTGCAATCCTTGTTGGGTTTTTCCTTCCCCATTTCTCCTGGATTCCACAGGGGGCTTCTGTTTGCTGGGCCTTGGCTGGAAATCCCTGTCTTAGTCCTGTGCAGCCCCGGCCAGCTGCGGGAGCTGGGCTTGTCCATGGTTTCTGTTTCCTCATCACAGCTCCTACTGCTTTCTTCTCAGCTGGGACCTCCAGCTCCCCGATGATGACTTTTCTATCTCTTCTCCTAGTTCCACACGGCTAGGGAGGCCTCAGAATCATGGCGGGAGGCAAAAGTCACTTCTTACGTGATAGTGGCAAGAGAAAAAATACTTTTTTTTTTTTTCAGACAGAGTCTCACTGTGTTGCCAGGCTGCTGGAGTGCAGTGGCTCAGTCTCAGCTCACGCAACCTCCACCTTCCGGTTCAAGCGATTCTCCTGCCTCAGCCTCCCCAGTAGCTGAAAGTATAGGTGCGCGCCACTACACCCAGCTAATTTTTGTATTTTTAGTAAAGACAGT
The DNA here is from genome assembly GCF_001604975.1 of Cebus imitator. Classification (NCBI taxonomy): domain Eukaryota; kingdom Metazoa; phylum Chordata; class Mammalia; order Primates; family Cebidae; genus Cebus; species Cebus imitator. The sequence continues at coordinate 629,204 of NW_016107994.1, forward strand.
GTTTCACTATGTTGGCCAGGATAGTCTTGATCTCTTGACCTTGTGATCCACCCACCTGGGCCTCCCAAAGTGCTGGAATTACAGATGTGAGCCACCGTGCCCACCCTCATCTTTTTATGTTGAAGCATTTGAAAATTATTCTCTTAGTTTTTTGCAATATATAATACATTATTGACAATATCTGCCTGCTGTGCAATAGCTCTCAAAATTGATTCCTCCTGTTCATCTGAAACTTTGATCAACAAACAACTCTCCGTTTTCTCCCTCCCTACCCTCCAGCCTATAGGAACCACTGTTCTACTCTCTACTATATAAGTTCAACTTTAGTATTATTTTATTCTTATTCTTTTTTTTGTTTTGTTTTTTTCCTTTGCGATGGAGTCTTGCTCTGTTACCCAGGCTGGAGTGCAGTGATGCAGTCTCGGCTCACTGCAACCTCTGCCTCCCAGGTTCAAGCGATTCTCCTGCCTCAGCCTCCACAGTAGATGGGACTGACTACAGGTGAACCCCACCGTGCCTGGCTAATATTTGTATTTTTACAAAAGTTACAAAACTTTTGTAAATTTGTAGGCTGTTCTCAAATTCCTGACCCCAGGTGATCCGCCCCTCCCCACCACCATAGGGCTTTCCAAAGTGCTGGGATTACAGGTGTGAGCCACCATGCCCACCCTATTTTTATATATTTATGTATTTATTTTTAAGACAGAGTTTCACTCTTGTTGCCCAGGCTGGAGTGCAATGGCGCAATCTTAGCTCATCGCAACTTCCAACTCCCGGGTTCAAGCAATTCTCTTGCCTCAGCCTCCTGAGTAGCTGGGATTACAGGCATGCACCACCGTACCTGGCTAATTTTGTATTTTTAATAGAGACTGGGTTTCTCTGTGTTGGTCAGGCTAGTCTTGAGCTCCAGCCCTCAGGTTATCCACCCACCTCGGCCTCCCAAAGTACTGGGATTACAGGCGTGAACCACCGAGCCTGGCCATAAAATTTAAATAAATAAAGAACATATATATTTGGGTGGGAGACGTGGGACCAGACAGAAGGAAGGAAAAGCAGGGAATGCTGACAGCGTCAGGCAGGTTAACAGAGACTGGAATTTCCAATCTCTCCTCACCTCCCTCCCAGTTCACCCCAGGGAAACTTCTGTTTTTTCTTTTCTTTTTTTCTTTTGAGATGGAGTCTCCCTCTGTTTCCCAGGCTGGAGTACAGTGGCACGATCTTGGTTCACTGCAACCTCTGCCTCCCAGGTTCAAGCAATTCTTCTGCCTCAGCCTCCCGAGTAACTGGGACTACAGGTGTGTGCCACCATGTCCAGCTAATTTTTGTATTTTTAGTAGAGACCGAGTTTCACCATGTTGGCCAAGATGGCCTCGATCTATTGACCTCATGATCTGCCCGCCTCAGCCTCCCAAAGTGCTGGGATTACAGGCGTGAGCCACTGTGCCTGGCCTACCTTCTGGTTTTTCTTCACTCTAGACTGGTGGGCAGGTGTCTCTGTGGACAGCAGGAATAGCTGCTGCAATGGAGAAGAAGGAGCAGGCTGGGCTTGTGGGAGGAAATGCAGGAGGTGGTATTCCCTCCAAGGGAAGTATGTGGCTACCAAGAATAGGTCATGGGGGAAAGGCCTGCCCACGGGACAGGAAAGTGGTCCTTTTAGCATCTGTGGGACAGAGGACCAACTCTGTTGGGAGATGCTTCTAGAAGCCCATTTGCTGTAGAGGCATCATTGGCAGCTGAGGTCAGAGGAAGGAGAAAGGTGTGCTACAACAGAGGAAAGAGAAATAATTGGATCCAGCATGGAGGATCTCGGTGGAGTCGGAGCTAGAGACAGAATGATGCTCCTACATTAACTTGATGTGACCCCTCCTTCCGCCCTCCCCTCCCCATGTTGAATTAAATTGGCATCTGTCGCAAATTGCTGGGGGTGGGGTCTGTAAGAAGACAGCAGAGGCCAGGGTCAGCACGGCCCCCAGTTCACTTCTGGATTTTGCTAACATCGTATCTGTTGGAAATGGATGCATCCCCGTCTTTCTGGGAAGGATGGCTCCTTTGTGACTGTTAGCCAGCAATTATGAGAGCCTGGAGCAATTTTGCTGTTGATTAGATGCCTATTTTTGTATTCACTTTGGATCTCCGTAGGTCTGGGAGAGCAGAAGATCTCTCTCAAGGGTTATAATAGTGACTTTGCCATTTGGCAGAGATTTATGGAGCTCGATGTGGGGATCTCAGAAAGCTGAACTCCTGATTTTCTCCCCGAACCTGTTCCTCTCTCATTTTCTGCATCCCAGTAAACGGTACCACCACCCACTCAGTTGCTCAGGCTGAATTCCTATCAGTCACCGGTGATTTTTTATTTTCCTTCCTTCTCATCCAGCAGCAAGTAAGGTGAACTCGATCTCTACCCATGATGGCCTAGAATGACCACCCATCCAGGTTTGGCCAGGGACTTTCTCATTTTAGCTCTGAGGTTCCTGTGTCCCAGGAAACCCCTCAGATCCAGCAAACTGGGGTCCTTGGTCGCCCTCATCTTTCACAGCCTCGTGAGTCCAACTGGCACGATTCCATCCCTTCCTGGCCAGCATCCCTGCTTCCTGCTCCACCAACATTCTCCACACAGCCCCAGAGTCCACCGGTAACTGAATCAGAGGATAGGATCCCTCTGTCTGCGTGAGACCTTTCAATGCCCTTGAACCCACAAGAGCCTCCTCACAGCCCTGTACGACCAGCTCTGGCTTTCCTTGAGCTTCTGCCACAGTGCTTCCTCATTTGCCACTGGAGAGCCACAGGCTTCAATGTGCCCAGGCCCTGACATGCTGTCCCTGAGTCTCCACAAGGGGCTTGCTTCTGGTCATTCAGGTCTCAGTACACAGGTCGCTATCTCAGAAAGGACCACCCAGATCTGAATTAGCCTTCTGCTTCCCGACTTAGTGAAGGCTAAAGTTGATCCGTTTCTAATCAGTAATTAAGTCTAAATTGGCCTCTTTATCTCATAATTCTGTTTTAATCTCCTGACGTATATGTCACTACTAAAACAACTTTGTGTTGGGTGTGGTGGTTCATGCCTGTAATCCTGAGGTCAGGAATTTGAGACTAGCCTGGCTAACATGGCGAAACCTCATCTCTAATAAAAATACAAAAATTAACCGGGTGTGGTGGTGTGCCCCCATAAGGAGGAAAAGATTCCTAAATCCTTGTGGAGGATGTGAGTCCCGAAATAAAACAAATTTCCAGAGGCAAAGTGAAGGGCACTTCAAGGGCATTCCCCATGTGTGGAAGGATGAAGGCAGAAATGAGCAATGCATACACAACGTTGGCCCTTGGTATGGCCTGTGGAGTTTATATGAAGTCATTAGTGCCTGGGTGACGAAATCTGTCATCGAAGGAGTAGGGAGCCACAGAATGCCTTGGCACAACACATCTAAGTCTTTTTTTTTTTTTTTTTGGTGGGGGGATGGGTTTCACTCTGTCACCCAGGCTCACTGTGTTGCAATCACAGCTCACTGAAGCCTTGTCTTCCTGGGCTCAATTGATCATCCCAAGTAGCTGAGACTACAGGCATGTGCCACCACATTTGGCTAATTTTTAAAAATGTTTTAATGGAGCCAGGGTCTTGAGATGCTGCCCAGGCACCAAATAGTATTTTAGGGAAAGTCATTCAGTTTGCAGAAGACAGCAGGGTGGCACGGAGAGCCATTGGTCCAGGGCTGTGCTGATACTAGCGTGAGGGGCAAAGAGAAGACAGGATTGGGAGAAAGGAAACAAAATGGGGAACATTAAGAAGGAAGCAGGCCAGGTGGGGTGGCTCACGCTTGTAATCCCAGCACTTGGAAGGCCAAGGGGGAGAATCACTTGAGGTCAGGAGTTCAAGACCAGCCTGGCCAATGTGGTGAAACCCCATCTCTACTAAAAGTTCAAAGCTTAACTGGGTGTGGTGGCATTCGCCTGTAATCCCAGCTACAAGGGAGGCTGAAGCAGGAGAATCATTTGAACCCAGGAGGCAGAGGTTGCAGTGAGCCAAGATTGCACCACTGCACTCCAGCCTGGGCAACAGAGCAAGACTCTGTCTCAAATCGAAAAAAGAAAAGAGGGAAGCTTTGCTAGGGTCTTGTGGCAGTTTAGATCCTTGTGGCAAAGAGGAAGGAAATCTCCAATTACCAAATTCTATTGATTTCCAATGGAATTGATCAATAGAATCAGGTAATTTCAGAATCAATAGAGCTAAGAAATTCAATAGGAAGAGAAACAGAATTAATTAATTGGCCAGGTATTTTTGGCAAACGACAGGGTGAAAGCTGATAAAATTTGGGTTGCCAGGTAGGGAGTGATCTCTGGGGGAAGTACTTGCTTGAGAGGATCACACTAGTGAAATGGTTTTGCAGACTATTACATATAGGGTGCTGCTGGCTTCTCAGGTGCTGTTCTCTGTAGCCACTGTATCCCGTGGGGCTGCAGTGAGAGAGACAAGTTGCTTCTGCTACAGGAAAAAAGGCTCTTAAATTCCATTAGGACAAGGACCTTCGTGAACACACACAAAAAACTCCCCAGAAAGATTCATATACCCACAAACTCAGAAAAACTTGCATTCATAGCCAGTCATGAGACTAGTTAAAACAAACAAATAAATAATTTTTTTTTTTTTTTTTTTTTGAGACGGAGTTTCACTCATGTTACCCAGGCTGGAGTGCAATGGCACGATCTCTGCTCACCGCAACCTCCGCCTCCTGGGTTCAGGCAATTCTCCTGCCTCAGCCTCCTGAGTAGCTGGGATTACAGGCACGCACCACCATGCCCAGCTAATGTTTTGTATTTTTAGTAGAGACGGGGTTTCACCATGTTGACCAGGATGGTCTTGATCTCTTGACCTTGTGATCCACCTGCCTCGGCCTCCCAAAGTGCTGGGATTACAGGCTTGAGCCACCGCGCCCGGCCTATAAATAATTTTTTAAAATTCATTTTTATTTTTTGAGACAGAGTTTCACTCTGTCACCAATGCTGGAATGCAGTGGCACGATCTCAGATCACTGCAACCTCCGCCACCCAGGCTCCAGGGATTTCCCTGTCCCAGCCTCCTGAGTAGCTGGGATGACAGACATGCAGCACCATGCACGACTAATTTTTGCATTTTAGTAGAGATGGGGTTTCCCCATGTTGGCCAGGCTGGTCTCGAACACCTGACTCCATGTGATCCGCCTGCCTCAACCTTACAAAGTGCTGGGATTACAGGGATGAGCCACAGTGCCCAGCCAATTTTTTTTTTTTTTTTTGACACAGCCTTTTGTGCTTGCTGCCCAGGCTGGAGTGCAATGGTGCGATCTAGGCTCACCATAACCTCCGCCTTCAGGATTCAAGTGATTCTCCTGCCTCAGCCTCCTGAGTCATTGGGATTACAGGCATGCGCCACCACACCCAGCAACTTCTTTTTATATTTTTCGTAGAGACAGGGTTTCTCCATGTTGGTCAGGCTGGTCTTGAACTCTGGACCTCAGGTGATCTGGCCGCCTTGGCCTCCCAAAGTGCTGGGATTATAGGCATGAGCCACTGGCCTGGACTTTTGTACTGTTTTTTCTTTTAAAGAAAAGCTTGCATTTGAATTTAACTCACCTTCCTTTGTTTTGTTTTGTTTTGAGATGGATTCTTAACCTGTCGCCCAGGCTGGAGTGCAGTGGCGTGATCTCAGCTCACTGCAACCTTCGCCTCCTGGGCTCGAGTGATTCTCCTACCTCAGCCTCCTGGGTAGCTGGGACTACAGGTGCCTGCTAATTTTAGTGACTGGCTAATTTTAGTATGTTTGGTAGTGACAGGGTTACACTTTGTTGCCCAGGTTGGTCTCAAATTCCCGACCTCAAGTGATCCACCCTCCTTGGCCTCCCAAAGTGCTGGGAATACAGGCATAAGCCATCGCACCCAGCCAAACACGTCTTTCAAATGAGCGTTTTTTGTTTTTTATTTTTTTGTGTGTCCTTGATGGTTGGGTTTTATGCATGGAAAAGATAATAATTTTGGTATTTGAAATAGCATTATAAATTTGTTAAAGTTTTAACTTTTAAAAACTCTCTTGTTAGTGACTCACACCTGTAATCCCAACACTTTGGGAGGCCGAGGTAGGCAAATCACAAGGTCAGGAGTTCGAGACCAGCCTGGCCAAAAAGGTGAAACCTCATCTCTACTAAAAATACAAAAATTAGCTGGGCATGGTGACCGGCACCTGTAATTCCAGCTACTGGGGAGGCTGAGGCAGGAGAATTGCTTGAACCCAGGAGACAGAGGCTTCAGTGAGCCGAGATCTCACCACTGCATTTCAGTCTGGGTGACAGAGCAAGACTCTAACTCAAAACAAAGCAAAAGAAGCCCAAAACTCTCTTGTTTTCTCCATCCACTTAAATTCAGTTTATAAATATTTTTGTACTATTTATAAATTTACTAAATTTAAACAACCCGTTTTAAAAGCACTTTACTTACATTTTAAACTTCATTTAACTTTTAATATGTTTAGTTTATTTTTATAAATTACTGCAATTGTCTAATATAACAAATCTTCTAATATACCTGAATAATTTTTATAAATCTAATGAATTAAACCTAAAAATGATGGATCTCGAGTTCTCACTGGGTTTCCAACGTGGTTTACAAACTTAATAAGATTTCAACTTAATCAGAGTTACAATGCAGAAAAAAAGATTTCAACTTGAATTCACAAGTTTAAATCAATTATTCAATTTCCTATTTTAAATTAAAATCTCTGGGTGAGGCCAGGCGTGGTGGCTCATGCCTGTAATCCCAGCACTTTGGGAGGCCAAGGCTAGTGGATCACTTGAGTATAGGAGTTTTATAGCAGCCTCAGCAATCAATGGCAAAACCCTGTTTCCACTAAAAATACAAAAATTAGCTGGGTGTGGTGGCTCACACCTGTAATTCCAGCTACTCCAGAGGCTGAGGCATGAGAATCCCTTGAAACTGGGAGGCGGAGGTTGTAGTGAGCCAAGATAATGCCACTGCACTCCAGCCTGAGTGACAGAGCAAGACTCTGTCTCAAAAATAAATAAATTTAAATTAATTAATTAATTAATTAAGCTAAAATTAAAAAATAAAAAGAAAATTTTAAAAATTATTCGGTTAACCTATTATAAATGCCAATATGCTAAATTATCCTTAACATTTCAAGAAATTAAGATGACAGACATGTAGGGATTATTTTTAAATTCGTCACAAAAAATGTGAATATCCTAGGTTTGATTTACTTTGTAGCTCTTCTTAATTCTGAGTCTCCCCTGGGGTTAGTTTTTCTGGCCAGAAAAACTTTATCAAGGGATAAAATATCGTTTATCAAGGAACAAGATAATGTCACCCCAATTTGGAGCCCATTTTTGCAGTCCTTCTATCACAGGCCAAAACTCAGAAAGGGGCAGACACTCATCTCCTCCCAGAAGTCTGTAGGGCCCACATTGCTCCCCAGACAACTACATTTTTTTTTTTTTTTTTTTTTTGAGACGGAGTTTCGCTCTTGTTACCCAGGCTGGAGTGCAATGGCGCGATCTCGGCTCACCGCAACCTCCGCCTCCTGGGTTCAAGCAATTCTCCTGCCTCAGCCTCCTGAGTAGCTGGGATTACAGGCACACGCCACCATGCCCAGCTGAATTTTTGTATTTTTAGTAGAGATGGGGTTTCACCATGCTGACCAGGATGGTCTCGATCTCTTGACCTCGTGATCCACCCGCCTCGGCCTCCCAAAGTGCTGGGATTACAGGCGTGAGCCACCGCGCCCGGCGTCCCAGACAACTACATTACCAGACGACACTTTTCTGTTTTTAATTAGACATGATGTTTAAAAATAGATTAGATTTTCTGGACTTTGTGTTTGTTTTCTTTTCCTTGGAGTTTTAAAATACCTTTTCTATCAAACCCCAAATACCTTGAACTTGATGGGATGCTTTTATGTGTCCTGTTGTTGTCCCACTTGATGGGACAGGAGCGTGTGACTGGATCTCCCTGGTCACCTGAGTCTCAGGCCTGCCAGGGCAGTAGGGTGGCAAGAGGCCAGCCAACTCCAGGGTATGACCCTCGAGGTATGTTGCCAGTCAAATTTAGAGAAAGCAGAGAAGAAAACTTGTTCATGGGGGTGAGGGAGGTGATGGGAGGGTACCACGCAGTCACTGGCAGAACAAACTGAGCCAAGAGCTGGGAGGGACCCAGAAGCACACAGTGTCATAGAAGCCAAGGGTGGAAAGTGTTTCCAGAAAGAAGCGTTTAAAAAAAAATGTCAGGCCAGGCACAATGGCTCACGCCTGTAATCCCAGCACTTTGGGAGGCCAAAGCAGGCAGATCATGAGGTCAGGAGTTCGAGACCAGCCTGACCAACATGATGACACCCCATCTCCACTAAAAATACAAAAATTAGCTGGTTGTGATGGTAGACACCTGTAATCTCAGCTACCCAGGAGGTTGAGCGGGAGAATTGCTTGAACTCAGGAGGTGGAGGTTACAGTGAGCCGAGATCGTACCACTCCACTCCAGCCTGGGCGACAGAGCAAGACTCCCTCAAAAAAAAAAAAAAAAAAAAGTCAAAACTAGGTAAAGCTTGATGGCTGGGTGTGGTGGGTCATGCCTGCCATCCCAGCACTTTGGGAGGTCAAGGCAGGCAGATCACTTGAGGTCAGGAGTTCGAGACCAGCCTGGCCAACATGGTGAAACACCATCTCTACTAAAAATACAAAAATGAGCCAGGCGTGATAGTGGGCACATGTAATCCCAGCTACTAGGGAGGCTGAAGCAGGAGAATCACTTGAACCTGGGTGGCAAAGGTTGCAGTGAGCCAATATCATGCCACTGCACTTCAGCCTGGGTGATAGAGCAAGACTTAGTCTCAAAAAAGAAAATGAACAAAGAAAACAACTATGTAAATAAAGCTTGAGATGGATGAGGGTTTGTGAAAGTTCAGAAATCATTAGGATTACAAGAGCTTGGTTCCTGAAATTGATCGTTAGCTGAAGCTTTTCTGACACCAGGCACAAAGGTCAGCATCATTTCAGAGAGTGTACCCTTTTCCTAAAAGGTGTTGGAATTTCTATGTCCCCGATACTATATTATAGTTAAAGTGGCATCTGTGTTCTTTCATATAGGCTCCATATTGTCATACCAGGTATTTCAAATTTATGTCAAAGTCCCTGAATCTGCTATGCTGGTATTAGGAGAAGAAATTGACCATCTGACTTTCCTTAAAGTCACTTTCCTGTGTCTCTTGGAGAGAGGAATGACTCTTCACACAATAAGCTTCCTAGGCAGGACTGGGAAACAGCACCAGGTAGTAGATGGGACATAGATTTAGGACAGAGATTGCAAAGCGGCAGCCTCTTTGCAGCTATGGATTTCTTGACTATGGCACTAACGACTTTCTGGGCTGGATCATTCTTAGTTGTGGAGTCAGTCGTGGGCACTGTATTACAAGATCTTCAGCAGTATTGCTGGCCTTTGCCCATCAGATGCCAGTTACACTCCCTGCCCCTAGTTATGACAACGCAAATGTCTCGAAGCTTTGCTAAACATCCCTTGTAGACAAAACTGCCCCTAGCTGAGATCCTGTGCTGCAGCTATTTTAAGCAGAGAGGGTTTTGTTTTTTGTTTTGTTTGAGATGAAGTCTCACTCTTGTCCCCCAGGCTGGAGTGCAGTGGTGCAACCTCGGCTCACTGCAACCTCCACCTCCTGGGTTCAAGCAATTCTCCTGCCTCAGCCTCCCAAGTAGCTGGGATTACAGGCGCCTGCCACCACACTCTGCTTATTTTTGTATTTTTAGTAGAGATGTGGTTTCACCATGTTGACCAGGCTGGTCTCGAACTCCTTACCTCAGGTGATCCACCCACCTCGGCCTCCAAAAGTACTGGGATTATAGGCGTGAGTCACCACGGCTGGCCCAGAGAGGGGTTTAATTTCAGGACTGAGAAGGTGCTTTTAGATCCACACTGACATCATTGCAAGAGCCAGACTGGGCTTCAGAAACACACAGACCTGGCCTTTCCCTGGTCCTGCCCCCGAGCCCCAATCAGTGGGTGGTCTCCATCATTGCCTTGCCCTGTAAGGGGTCCCCCTTGACTCACTCACATCCCCCCAGCCTCCAAAGGCTTTGACTTTAGATCAGTGTCTGACAGACCTATTTGCAAATCCCTGATTCTGTTTCTTGCCAGCTGGGCACTCTGGGGCAAATTATTTAATTTTTTTGAGCTTGGTTTCCCCATCTTTGAGATGGTAAATAATACCTACCTGACCGGTTAACTTTTTGTCTTTCCAAAATGCAGATACTAGTAGTTCTAAATAGTACTAGGTAGGGCTGTTGTGATGATTAAATAGAAATACACTTCAAAGACCAGGCACAGTGGCTCACGCCTGCAATCCTAGCACTTTTGGGAGGCTGAGGTGGGTCATCACTTGAGGTCAGGAGTTCGAGATCATCCTGGCCAACATATTGAAACCCCATCTCTACTAAAAAAATACAAAATTAGCCAGGTGCGGTAGGGTGCGCCTGTAATCCCAGCTACTCAGGAGGCTGAGACAGGAGAATTGCTTAAACCCAGGAGGCAGTGGTTGCAGTGAGCCAAGATCGCGCCACTGCACTCCAGCTGGGGCAACAGAGTGAAACTCCGTATCAAAAAAGAAAGAAAGAAAGAAATACACTTCAAGTGTTTGCAGGTGTTCCTAACACAGGAGGGGCTCAACCCATATCTGCTATTTTTATTATATTTAATATTAAATGATAGCATATGCAAAGAGTGAGTACAGTGTGGTACACTGTAGGTGAACAGCAAATGAAGCTGTCAGCAGTAGTAGTAATAGCAAGGCTACATTCTTAGGGGAAAAAAAAAAATATATATATATATATATATATATATATATTTTTTTTTTTTTTTAAAGACAGAGTCTTGCTCTGTCAGCGTCGCCCAGAGTGCAGTGGTGTGATTTCAGCTCACTGCAACCTCTGCCTCCAGGGTTCAAGCAATTGTCCTGTCTCAGCCTCCTGAGTAGCTGGGACTACAGGTGCGTGCACCATGCCTGACTAATTTTTGTATTTTTAGTAGAGACAGGGTTTCACCATGTTGGCCAGACTGGTCTCTCACTCCTGACCTCGTGATCCACCTGCCTCGGCCTCCCAAGGTGCTGGGAACACAGGCATGAGCCACCGTGCCCGGCCTAGAAAAATAATTTTTAAGGCTCAGAATCCAGCCATGGGGCCATATCTGGCCCTCCTATGAGGTTCATTCAGGTTGCAGGCAGATATGAAATAGGTATGTTTATAGTTGAGAAGCTAAGATATGAGAATTGTTGTTGTTCTGTTAAGATCATTTGCATCAGGAGATGTGGACTTTTTTGACAGTGCTGCCTCTCAAAGTAGCTTTTTTGTTTGTTTGTTATTCCGTTGAGACAGAGTCCCACTCTGTCACCCAGGCTGGAATAAGTGGTGTGATCATGGGTCACTGCAGCCTCAACCTCCCTGGCTCAAGTGACTCAAGTAATCCTCCTGCCTCAGCCACCCAAGTAGCTGGGACTACAGGTGCACCCCACCATGCCCTGCTATTTCTTTTTTCCAGGAATCGGGGTCTTACTATGTTGCCCAGGCTGGCCAGGATCCCGGCCTCAAGTGATCCTCCCACCTTGGCCTCCCAAAGTTTTAGTATTACAAGCTTGAGCCACTGCACCCAGTCAGTTTTTCTCGTTGCAATATGAAATGTAATGCCTTTCTCTTATTAGAACAGAAGGTGAGCATTTTCTCCATGGGAGACAAAGAAAAAAATTATCAAGAGCCTCAAGTGTTTTCAAACTTTAGAGATGAATATGCTATTACATCTAAAATGTTTATTTTTTGAAAAATTGAGTTTACAGCTGAGCTGGACAACCTGGCTCTTTCCTCCCTGCAGCCCTTCTTCTAATCTCCCTTGGATCTCACTTGTCCCTCGGTCTGGGAGCAGGTCTATCCTGCTGCCTGAATCACACCCTGCTCTGGCTCCTCAGTAAGCCTGAGCATCTTTCTCCACTCACATTCCCTCTCTGCCTTGCGGCTGTCTCAACTTCTCTTTTTCCCTCATCTTTTATTTTCCTTGACATCATTTTTTCCTTCTCTGTGTCTTTCCTTCAACGACTAAAGTGCATTGATCAAATGTAAGGTTTGATGGTGTGCTCTTTAAAAGACATGGCGTTGCAAAACAAAACCTCTATCAAAAAAAAATTGGGAAAAATACGGAACATTTAAAATACTCCCTTTAATCTTATCTCCCTACAACAACCATTCTGACAAATCTAGATACATCTTGTCTTTGTTGCATTGCTGGCATTTTCTCTTACCACAAGCAGTGATAATAAAATACCACAGATTGGATATTTTATAAAAAACAGGCCAGGAGAGGTGGCTTGCACCTGTAATCCCAGCACTTTGGGAGGCCAAGGCAGGTGGATCACCTGAGGTCAGGAGTTCAAGACCAGTCTAGCCAACATGACCTTGAACTTCTCAACTAAAAATCTCTTCTCAACTAAAAATGCAGGCTGGGCTCGGTGGCTCACACCTGTAATCTCAGCATTTTGAGGGGCTGAGGCAGGTGGATCAAGAGGTCAGAAGTTTAAGGTCAGCCTGGCCAAGATGGTGAAACTCCGTCTCTATTAAAAAAATACAAAAATTAGCCGGGCACAGTGGCAGGCACCTGTAAACCCAGCGACTTGGAAGGCTGAGGCAGGAGAACCACTTAAACACTGGAGGGGCGGGTGTGGAGGTTGCAGTGAGCTGAGCTTGAGCCATTGTACTCCAGCCCGGGCGACAGAGTGAGACTCCGTCTCAGAAAACAAATAAACAACAACAACAACAACAAAACACACAGAGGTTTTAAGTTTATTTGTGAAAATTCTTAGGCTGGGAAACCAGAGTTTAAGGTGTGGGCATATTTGGTGCCTAATGAGGAGCCGCTTCCTGGTTCTATGAACAGCACCTTCTAGCTACGTCCTCATGTCCTCAAGTGGTGGAAGTGGCAGGGGTCTCTCTGGGGCATCTTTATTTATTTATTTATTTTGAGATGGAGTCTTGCTCTGTCACCCAAGCCTGAGTGGTGGCACAATATTGGCTCACTGCAACTTCAGTCTCCCAGGTTCAAGTGATTCTCCTGCCTCAGCTTCCTGAGTAGCTGGGATCACAGACACCTGTCAGCACACCTGGCTAATTTTTGTATTTTTAGTAGAGGTGGGTTTCGCCGTGTTGGCCAGGCTGGTCTTGAACTCCTGATCTCTTAGGCTTCTTTTATAAGCACACTAATCCCATTCATGAGGGCAAAGCCCTCATGACCTAATCCACTCCCAAAGACCCTGGGTCCCAATCCCATCAGCTTGGTGATTAGGTTTCAACATAAATATTGGGGGAGGGGAGTCACAAACATTCAGACCATAGCACCCCATATTTCTGTTTTGAATTCAGCATATCTTGGTTGTATTGTATCATAAACAGTTTGACGATGCTACATTGTTTTCATAAACGCCATTTTTTACAGTGACTGCAAGCGGTCTAGCTTATCTAGTGAAAACGTCATGACTTACTCAAGTCACTCTCCCATTCTGGACATGTACTTTGTGACTTTCTGATCTTTGTTCTTTACTCTGTAATGAATATTTTCATGCATAAGGATAAAATATTTTTTTCAATGTGGGGTATCTGTAAACATAATTACTAAGTTAAAGGATTAAAAAGCCATGTTTCTTAATAAATACATATTTCCAGTTATCCCTCAGAAGTTCTATTGACATGAATCACCAATACCTATTTCATTTCTCCCTTGCCACTGTTAGACATTAACGTTTCAAACAAATTGTACTAGTAGGAAGAAGTGTCTATTCACGGTTTTAATAAATACTTCAAAAATTATTGGCGTTTTTCACAATTGCATTAGTAGATCTATATCTTTTGCGGTGGATTGTCTGCTTCTCCTTTTATTTATGGATCCCTTAATGTCTGGCTTTGTAATTTAAATGAACTCTACAAATGATCCGTCTATTGTTTATTATACTGTTCAGTGGAAATACTTTTTCCCACTGCATTTGCCCAATTTTACATAGCGATATTATCAAATCTACAGCTCTTTTGGTTTATCTCACTCATGGTTTTTCTGTGATCTGAGTTTTAAAGTCTGTCTTCTGGAATTAATTTTTAATTTTTTCTTTTATCTCCCCCCTTTTTCCATCCTGAATCAACATCCCTGTAATTTTTGGATATGTGATATATGTCTAAGTCAAATTTTTTTTCTAATGGATAGTTGGTTACTCTAGAAAATTTATTAGTAATCCTTAACTGTAAAATTGATTTGGAATGCCTTTTTAATCAAACATTAGCAGGAATCTATCTCTGGGACATTTTATTCAATCATTCATGTTGTTGCTCCTTGGTTATTACCACATCGTTTTGATCATTGTAGTCTTTTAGTGTGCTTTAATATCTTATAAAGCTTGTTTCATCTCATTTCTTTAGTTTCTTCTGAATTTTCTTCTCTATTCTTGTCTTCTCTATTCTTCTGAGTCAGTTTTACAGATACTTTTGTTTTTTGTTGTTTGCTTTAGTTTTTCCTTTGGAAACAGGGTCTCATTTTGTCTAGGCTGGGCTCCAACTCTCCATCCTCAGCCTCCGAGGAGCTAGGACTATAGGTATGCACCACCTTGCCCAGCTACTCAGATGAGTTTAGAATTTTCTTGCCAACGTCCTATCTTCTCCTTTGGTGGGGAATGCAGGGTGGGCTGGCCCAGGATTTTTGATCTCTAATGCCCTCATAGCACATATGTGTGTGTGTCAGACAGGCCTGCTCAGGCGGGTCACCGGAACAAGGGGTTTGATGTGAGTGTGCATACAACCAAGGAACAAATTCCAAAACAGGGCCTTCCAACCAGAGAGAAGATGTGATTAAACCTGCCCCAGGGTGGGACTGGTTGATTAAATTAAGGAGATTGCAGGAATGGGTGGGGCTAAGTGGGACCTATTTAAGACCTCCTATCTTCCTCCTTCTGAGACTAGTGGCTTCCAGCTCTGACTGAAGCGGTCTTCAGCTCTGCAGCCGTCTCCGGCTGTCTCCGGCCGTGCAGCCGTGTCCATCTCTGACTCCAACACTTGTCAGCTCCGACTAACTCCAGCAGTTTCCAGCTCTTCTCAACTGAATTCTTTCCAGGTATGAAGGCCAAAGCGGGGTCTCAGGGATCTGGAACCTTCACTGTAGTATAACTAGTTTCTTCAAGTCCTGAGTGGGCAAAGGTGGTCTCTGGGGAGGTGGTGAAGGCTGGTGTCAGAACGTCATGTGGGGCTTGGAGTGATGAAGGAAATTGGGGTGAGCAGTCAAGGAGGTCCCGATTTTCCAGCCTGCAGGCTCTTTATGTGTTGGGAGTGGAGCAAGGGGCTAGTCCCTGTGTCCAGTGAAATAAGAGTGTGCTCAGCTGTCAATGAGCAACCCGGGGAGCCTGTTGGAGAGCTTGGGTCTCATTTAGGAGATGATGTCCACAGATCCTTACTTAGGCTTATGAGAGGTTGGTCGAGTTGTGAATCTGGTTTGATTGCTGAGTGGACCAGAAACTTGGGCGAAATCTAAACTCCCTAGCCCGACTCCTCAACTGCAAAATGGAGATAAAATTATCAGGTAATCTAGGGTTGTTGTGAGAATTTAACAATTGAGTATTCAGGCTTTTGAGGTTTGTTGGAGACAGGGTCTTGCTCTGTTGCTCAGGCTGGGGTGCAGTGTTGAGCGCGTAGCTCACTGCAGCCTTGGTCTCCTCCTGCTCAAGCAGTCCTCCCATCTCAGCCTCCCAAGTAGCTAGGACCCCAGGTATGTACTTCCTTGACTAGCTGATTTTTGAACTTTTTGTAGAGACAGAGTCTCCATATGTTGCCCAGTCTGGTCTT
Organism: Cebus imitator; assembly: GCF_001604975.1. Lineage (NCBI taxonomy): Eukaryota > Metazoa > Chordata > Mammalia > Primates > Cebidae > Cebus > Cebus imitator. The sequence continues at coordinate 645,100 of NW_016107994.1, forward strand.
GAGCTCCTGGCCTCGTGCAGTCCTCCCACTTCTGCTCCTCAAATTTGTGAGACTGCACGTTTAGAAATCAAAAGTTAAGAGATGAAAGTTTAGGCTACACATGGTGGCTCATGCCTGTAATCCCAGCACTTTGAGAGGCCAAGGCGAGTGGATCACGAAGTCAGGAGTTCAAGAACAGCCTGGCCAAGATGGTAAAACCACATCTCTACTAAAAATACAAAAAAATTAGCTGGGTGTGGTGGCAGGAGCCTGTAATCGCAGCTACTTGTGAAGCTTGAACCCAGGAGGTGGAGGTTGCAGTGAGCCGAGATCGAACCACTGCACTCCAGCCTGGGGGACAGAGGGAGATTCCATCTCAAAAAAAAAAAAAAGAAAGATGAAAGTTTAGAGGTGAAAATTGATAGGTTTTGACATCCTGGTTTCACCATCTGATAAGGTAATCTGCAAAATGTGGATAATGGAATCAAGGGTGGTTGTGAAGATTAAAAAACCAAATCCTGTCATGTTACTGCATTCTTGGCAAATATGGTAATCCAGAGGTCCAGGGATATTCCATCTTTCAAATGGATGTTTTTTGTTTTTTATTTTATATGAGCTTGAGAGTTCGGTTTTATGCATGAAAAGAATTATTCAGAAATAATTTAGGTTTTGAAACTGCATTTTGAATTTGTTAAAGTTTTAACTTTTAAAAACTCTTGTTCATCTTAAATTCAGTTTATAAATATTTTTGTACTATTTATAAATTTACTAAAGTTTAAACAACACAGTTTAAAAACACTTTAATTATATTTTAAACCTCATTTATACTTTTAATACATTTAATTTTTATAAATTACTGTAATTATCTAATATAACAAAGCTTCCAATCTCTCCAAATAATTTTTATAAGTCTAATAAACCTAAAAATAATGGATCTGAAATTTCTCATTGGGGTTCCAACACAGTTTACAAACTTAATCAGATTTCAACTGAATCAGAGTTCTAATGCAGAAAAAAATTTCAACTTTAATTCCCAAGTCTAAATCAGTTATTCAATTACCTATTTTAAATGAAAATCATTGGGTTAGACCAGTAACAGATCTCACGCCTGTAATCCCAGTATTTTGGGAGGCTGAGGGGGCAGATCACTTGAGCTCAGGGGTTCAAGAGCAGCCTAGGCAACATGGCGAAACCATGTCTCTACAAAAATTTAAAAACTTTAGCTGGGCATGGTGGCATGTGCCTGCAGTCCAGTTATTGGGGAGGCTGAGGTGGGAGGATTGCTTGAGCTTGGGAGCTGGAGGTTGTAATGAGCGAAGATATTACCACTGCACTCCAGCCTGGGTGATAGAGCCTGACCTCACCTCAAAAAAACAAAATCTAGCTGGGTGCGGTGGCTCACGCCTGTAATCTCAGCACTTTGGGAGGCTGAGGTGGGCGGATCACGAGGTCAAGAGATCGAGACCATCCTGGCCAACATGGTGAAACCCTGTCTTTACTAAAGATAACAAAAAAATTAGCCACGCGTGGTGGTGGCACGAGCCTGTGGTCCCAGCTACTCAGGAGGCTGAGGCGGAAAAATCACTTGAACCCAGGAGGTAGAGGTTGCAGTGAGCCGAGATTGTGCCACTGCACTCCAGCCTGGCGACAGAGCAAGACTCCGTCTCAAAAAACAAAAACAAAAAAACTAAAAAAAAGATTCAAGACAGCCCAGGGAGGGAGGGGGTGAAGGTGATTCACCATTTCTCTGGCCATGATTCTCATCAGGATTGGGAAGTGTTTACAAGCTGGGAGGTTGACTGCTTCAAAGGACATTTGGTGACACAGAAAAGTGCTCACAATAAAATGTAGGGGACAATAGGGAAATGAAGTTTTTGCATGGAATGATAGCAATTCCATCAACGTCTCTGTTGGCCAGCTCATTTCGATGGCAGTGGTGCCCAAATAACCTTTGTTCACGAGGTTCCCCTGCCATGTTTCAGCTATTTTTCTACTCAGATTCTTCCAGCCTGCAGACAGCAACGTGAGAATAGGCAGCCATATTGAATCTGGAGGCAAAAAGTTGACCCGGCTTCAAGTACATAAATCTTAGTAAACGCCAGCTTTGGTTCCGAGTGGAAAATTCATGCTACTATACTATCTGGATGGGGTGGGATGGGTAAGCCATGTCACTCCTGATGGAAATTTCTCCAGACCTGCCCTTCTCTACACTCAGCCAAACTAGTCAAAGGCTCCTTGAGAGGGGAGATTGCCGACTCTTAACATTCCATGACTTTTTGAAGTCTGGGCTCCCCACCAGCTGGAAGCCTGTTGAAAGATACTGGTTGTCAGCACAGGGCTGTTTTTGGTTAGGTTTTTGTTTTGCAGGTGAATGTAAACGCTTTAGGGTGGGGCATGCCCTTTACACTTTGCCTCAAGCCCCACATTTCCCTATCAATTACCATCTGGCCATTCCATACATTGTCCTGCTTGCACTAAAGGCATTGAGTTTCTTTTCATTTTTGTTTGTTTTTAGACAGAGTTTCGGAGTTTTGCAATTGTTGCCCAGGCTGGAGTGCAATGGCGCAATCTGGGCTCACCGCAACCTCTGTCTTCTGGATTCAAGCAATTCTCCTGCCTCAGCCTCCCGAGTAGCTGGGATTACAGGCATACATCACCATGCCTGGCAAATTTTGTATTTTTAGTAGAGATGGGGTTTCTCCATGTTGGTCAGGCTGGTCTCAAACTCTCCACATTAGGTGATCCGCCTGCCTCAGCCTCCCAAAGTGATGGGATTACAGGCGTGAGCCACTGTGCCCAGCCCCTCTTTGTTTTTTTAATTCTCCGCCCATCCCCAAGTTTCATTTATTAAGTCAACAAATATTAAAAGTATCTATTGTGTCATCAGCCACTTAGTAGGCCCAGTGAACAAGAAAGGAACCCCCTGCCCCCCACCCCACCACGACCACCAGGGAGTTTATGGTAAGCAAACAATGGAAAAAGTTAAAAATACATAACCATGTTATAAGTTTGAAGAAAAGGAAAACAAAGCCAAGTAAGGGGTTACATGGCTCCCAAGTGGTGGTGAGGGTGGAACTCCCAGAGGAGGTAACATTTGATCTGAGACCTGAGTGAAGCAAGTTGTGCAAATATTTGGGCCATTCAGGAAAAAGGACCAGAAAGGCCAATCAGTGCCCTTGAGACAGGAGCATGATAGCCAAGTTTGAGGAACGGCAGGCAGGCTGTGGACAGAGTGGAAGGAAATGGGTAAAATGGGTTTGGTCTTAGAAAGATTTTAAGATTTCCTTTTTTTTTTTTTGAGACGGAGTCTAGCTCTCACCCAGGCTGGAGTGCAGTAGCGTGATCTCAGCTCACGACAACCTCCACCTCCCAGGTTCAAGCAATTCTCCTGCCTCAGCTTCCTGAGTAGCTGAGATTGGAGGAGGGCGCCACCGTGCCCAGCTAATTTTTGTATTTTCAGTAGAGACGGGAAAATACATGTTGGCCAGGCTGGTCTTGAACTCCTGATCTCAAGTGATCCACCGGCCTCAGCCTCCCAAAGTGCTGGGATTGCAGGCATGAGTCACTGCATCCGACCTAGAAAGACTTTTTAGATTGTGTTGTAAGTGGGGTGGGGAGGCATGGGAACGTTTGAGTAGAAAAGGACACAGTCTAGATTGTGTCAAAGATCTCTTCAGCTGCTGTAGGGGAGATTAGACTGTAGAGGGGTTGGAGTGGATGCAGAAAGACCAGTGAAGACAGAGACTTAATCCAGGTGAGAAGGGAATGTCCAGGCCAGCATGGAAACAGATGGTGAGAAGTGAGTGCAGTGGGGATGCATTTTGAAGAGAAACATTTGAAGGATTTTATGACATTAGGTGTGGGGTGAAAAAGTCAAAGGGGAACAAAAATTTTAGGCTGTAAGATTTTTCAGTTCGGGCAACTAGGAAAATCATTGCTGAGATGAGAAGGCTGGGGGAGTCGGGAGTTGAGTTTGGGGCATGTGAAATTTGAAAGGCTGGTGGGATGTGCCTGTGAAACATTTGGGAGAACTGTCCAGTAGCCTTTGAGATTCATGTCTAAAGCTCAGCTCCAGGCCAGAGATTATTATCAAGTCGGAAGTTGTCTGAACATAAAAGGCTCTTGAAGGCATTTAAAGATGAAGGCAGCATTTTTCAAGATACAGTAGTAACTTATTACTGAATCATGAAGTCAATTTGATAACTCGATGATGGTCCTGACCATCATTTTTAAGAGTGAAAAAAAAGAAAACAAGAAAATTTTAGAGTGCAGATTACAAAAGGTTTGTCATTGTTTTATGAAATGTTTTATTTTGATTGCATTTGTGTGCATGCCCATGAACTTGATCAGGATGTGACATGTATTTCTTGCTGGAGTCATAGTCAGGAAAGTTTGAGAGGTGAGTGGCTCTAGGGAACTGAGGGCTGAGCTTTGGGACACTTTGATATGTGGAGGTCAGGAGGGGACTCCAGTAAGGGAGGCTTACTGGAGGGATGGCCAGCAATGTAGGAGGAATACAAAAAAAGCAGAGTGATGAAAGCATTTTAAGACAGCGCAAGGGACTGTAAGCATTTGATGCTGTTGAGAGGCTGAGTCAGATACTGAGCGCTGCCCTTGGGTTTAGCAACATGGGAGCCAGTGATGACCTTCTTGAAAGCACTTTTAGTGGCATATTGGGGGCAAAAGACTGGATAGAATCAGTTCAAGGGAGAATGAGATGGATAAAAAGTGGAGAAGTATTACAGACAACTCTTTGAAGGAATTTTGTAGCAAAGAGGAGCAAGATAAATGGGACAGTAGGATGGGAGGTCACAGGGGGGATAGGGTGGCTTCTAAAAATGGAACAAACTCAGCAAGTTGTTTGCCAATGGGAAAGATTCCCATCGAGGGAAGAACTAAAAGATGCAGGAGGTGGGGCATTTAGGGAAGCACGTGAGAGAGGCGAGAGCATCGTGCCTCTGTAAGTGGCTGTCTATGATAGGAACCAAACTGTAACTGTTCAGCCAGGTAGCAAGAGGAAATGCAGAGTCTGGTATGAATTCAGGACGATCAGGTCATTTGGATGCGAAGGTGTCTTCTGAGGGCTTCCATTTTTCTCAGCAAGACTAGAAACAGTATCACTAGCCCAAAATGAGGAAAAGGAAATCTGTGATCTCTGCTACTTGCGCTACAAAAACCCAAAGTCTTCAATGGTTTGTAGCCTGACACTAAAGCATTCTCAGTCTCCGCTCTGAGCTGTCGGGCGGAGGCCCACTGTGATGGCTGTAACTCTGCTGGCACCCTGGCTCTAACCGTAATATCCACTTCCCGATGAATTTTCCCAAGCGTCCTGGATCTGTCACTTACGCATATCCACTCTGCATATCCACTTGAACATGCAAGGTCACCAAAAAGGGCAAATGTGGCTCCAAACAGAATGAAACCAGACCCATGATGTCAGCCTGGTATAAGCTGAACTCTCTGGAACTACAAAGTACTCCACCATCACTAGCTCAGTTTTCTGTAGGAATTGGGAGATTCCCTGACTCTGATCAGACACAGCCTCAGGTTGGAAAATAGCAAAAACCCTCCATAAAGAAAAATGTAAGAGCTGGAGGGACACGCAGCAGGACCTCAATTGTGGTTATTCATCGATAGTAACTTCTCCCTCTCTTTGGGAAATTGCAGTTTCCTCAATGACTACAGATTCCTTTAAAATATTTCCTATAGAGATCTTCAATAAGCTTTTCTCTCTCAAATAAAAGGGTGGGATCACATTTTCAAACTGCAACTCAGGAATCCCAGAATCCTTTCTCCTGGATATGCACCACCCAGCCTGCGCTCCCCATCTTTGTAGGTTATCCCCGGGCAGGAAGGGAGATGAAGAAGAAGAAAGACCGTGGTAGCGAGGAGGGACAATCAGCTCAGGCAGTTCTGCTTTTGTTTCATCTGTTTGCATTGAAAAAAAAAAAAATCATGAGGCTAGATGGTTTCTATGGCTTAGTCCAACTTCAGCAGTCTGCGCTTCTGTGTTACCTATAAATAGTTGATGGTGGCAGCACCTACACTTTTTTTTCCTTTCTTTCTTTTTTTTTCCTTTTTTTTTTTTTTTAGTTACTTCTTGCACCTACAATTTTATCTGAGCAAAGGTTTTAGCAGAATTATACACAGGATTCTACCTTACATGCCTGGAAGAGAAGAGAGTGTTTTGATAGGTTCGTGGTGAGAAGGGGTCAGTGAGTATCACCGATCTGGATCAAAGGGGCTCACTCAGGGAGCTTCTGGGAAGAACTGACATTTGACCAGACTTACTGTAAGAGAAGAGACTGTGACTTGCGCAGTGACCCAAATTGGGAAGGCTCCCTTTCAGAAAGAGGATGAGAGTAGGTTGTGGCTGCCCACTTGCACGTTCCTATGAGTCACACTCAAGGATCTCAGATCCTGCAGGTCAGGAAGAATGAAGGAAGTTAGCTGCAGCGTTGAAAAATAGCAAGCCTCCTCCAGCCTTTCCCAGGGGCTGTAAAGCCTGTAGCAAGGTAGAAAAAGATGTCAATTGTATTGAGTTCCTTTAAGGTCAAGGAACTTGCATTGTTCCGGTTACCCAGTGCTGTTCCTGGCATGCAATCCCCAGGACACCTGCTGAGTGTCAACAAGGACACATCAAAGAGATGAGCAGTCCCTCCCGACCCTCCTGCGATGGGGATAGAGCCGGAAGAGTTTGGGGTGGGAATGCGATGCCTACAATCAGGTGGGCTCTGTTAGTGATCTCAGAACTTCCTGAGATTAAGGAGGTTTTCTTAAAGGAAGGAATTAGCACAAAGACAGGCCACGGTATTGGTGGTTTCAGAGTGTCCTCTGCGCCATTCATTCATCCCACAAATGTCAGCTGAGCTCTGCTGCTAGTCAGACATGCTTTAAGGTTTGGGGGACACCGCAGTGAGTAAGAGACAAGCACCCCATCCTCAGGCAGCCTATCTTCTGCTGTAAACAAAAAACTTGAGGCCCAGGTAGAGGTAAAAAGCTGGCAAGCCTGCAGCTAGTGGGCTGCATTTGGCTTGACATGGATTTTTGGCTCTACAGTTGCTTTAAACACACACACACACACACACACACACACACACTTAAATTCTGAATATTTTAAAATTTATTTTTAGATTGTTTATTTATTTTGAGACCGGGTTATGAGACTGGCTAATTTTTATATTTTTGGTAGAGATGGGGGATCTCAGCATGTTGGCCAGGCTGGTCTCGAACTCCTGGCCACAAGTGAACCGCCTGCCTCAGGTCTCCCAAAGTGCTGGGATTACAGGTGTGAGCTGCTGTGCCCAGCCAAAATTCTAAAATTTTACCCAAAAGTCTTAATTTCTGGCTTCTGAAATGTGAGAAAAGTAGCAACACTTGCCCCAATTCCCTGTAGCAACAGTCAGGCGAAGCTGAGGAGTAGCTGCTCCTTTCAGGGGAAAATCACTGGGTCAGTTCACTACTCTGAATCATTTCTGTCCCACCTGGCCTTTTTCTGTTTTCTTTTTTGAGACAGGGTCTCCTCTGTCACCCAGGCTAGAGAGCAGTGGCTAGATCTCGACCTCCTGGGCTCAAAAGATCCTCTTGCCTTAACCCCCTGAGCAGATGGGCATGTGCCCACCATGGCTAGCTAATTAAAAAAATTTTTTTTGCCGGGCGCAGTGGCTCACGCCTATAGTCTCAGCACTTCGGGAGGCTGAGGCAGGTGGATCATGAGGTCAAGAGATTGAGACCATCCTGGTCAACACGGTGAAACCCCGTCTCTACTAAAAATACAAAAATTAGCTGGGCATGGTGGTGCACACCTGTAGTCCCAGCTACTTGGGAGGTTGAGGCAGGAGAATCGCTTGAACCCAGGGGTGGAGGTTGCGGTGAGCTGAGATTGCGCCATTGCACTCCAGCCTGGATAACAAGAGTGAAACTCCATCTCAAAAAAAAATAATAATTTTTTTTTTGGTAGAGACAGCAGTCTTTCTGTGTTGCCCAGGCTGGTCTCAAACTCCTGCGCTCAAGGGATCATTACCTCCCAGCCTCCCAGAATGCTGGAATTATAGGCATGAGCCACCATACCAGGCCAGTAGCAGGGGATTTTAAGGGAACATTTATAACTTTAAAAAACTGATCTCTTGGCCGGGCACAGAGGCTCATGCCTGTAATCCCAATACTTTGGGAGGCTGAGGCGGGGGGATCACGAGGTCAGGAGTTTGAGATCAGCCTGGCCAAAATAGTGAAACCCCATCTCTACTAAAAATACAAAAATTAGTTGGGTGTGGTGGTGGGCGCCTATAGTCCCAGCTACTTGCGGGGTAAGGCAGGAGAATCACTTGAACCCAGGAGGCAGAAGTTGCAGTGAACCAAGATTGCACCACTGCACTACAGCCTGGGTGACAGAGCGAGACTCCATCTCAAATAAACAAATGGACAGACAAACAAAACCTGATCTCTGCCTGGCTCATGCCTGTAATCCCAGCACTTTGGGAGGCAGCAGAATCGCTTGAACCTGGGCGGTGGAGGTGATGGTGAGCTGAGATCTTGCCATTGCACTCCAGCTTGGGCAACAGAGTGAGACTCCATCTCAAAACAAAACAAAAAACTGATTTCATGGGGTCAAGATTCAAAAGTCAACTGAAGTTTGAGATTCTGAGGCCCTGATTCATTAAACCGATAGTTATATACTGGACCTAGGATGAGTTGAATCCATGTATACAGTGTGGTGGGAAGGGTCTGTGAGCCTGAGAGGCTAGGGTTTGAGATTCTGGCGGTGCTTCTAGTCATAACAGACGCATAATAGGAAATCAAAGAAATACTTACCTACTATGTACCAGGCCTATGATAATGCTTTATATTTACTGACTTACCAAGTAAACTAGACAAACTTTATTATCGGGAACTGTTAGTTATATTTAGTAACTCAGGAAAAATATTCACATACTCTTACTAGTACCAATAATCACTACCATGGTTGACCTTTTAGGCTGTCTTTGACATACAGAAATGGAGAGCGTCCTAGAGTTTCACCTAATGAGCATCACTTACCTCTCCTCTGCCTCAATCTGACTTCCCCTATGTTTCTCTTCCTCGTTCTCACTTAGTTTCGATTCAATTATACTTCGTCAATTTGTGAACTGCCTTAAAGCCTTCTAGGAGCGGCATACAAATGGAAAAATACAGTCTCCCGTATCCCATGACCAAAGATAACCGCTATGAATTCTTTTTGTGTTGTTTTCCGGTATTTTTCCCTGCATATTTATGTACATATTTAAGCCAGGTTGAAGACAGCCTATAATTATGTCAGGTCTGTGTTCCGTTCCTTTAGCATTTCTCCATTTCAACCTGACTCTTTGAAGTCTGGTGCTGTCTCATGACTATGTAACACATTATTTGACTTTTCTGGAATTCTGGCTGCATCTAAGGGGATAGGTTCGCTGTCACCGAGCCTGACTGAACAATTCTGAGATTATCAGCACTGCCATAGGGCCCTGAAGAAGCGTCTAATGAATGCAAGAGTTCAAAGTGGTTTTGTTCAGGTGTTATTTTTGGAGACACTTTCTCAGGCTTTTATGATGCAATCCGATTTGTGCTCCTTTCTTGCAGCAGCTGCGGCCAGGAAAAAAGCACTAAGTGGGCTTGCTCACCAGTCCCCAGGGGTGGGTACCAGGGCAGGCAGGCCCAGAACACAGCTGCCTCCCCTCCAGGCCCTGTCTGGACAGCTGAGAGTCAAGCAGACAGTTATTTGCCCTTCCTACCTCTTTTCTGCCTTCAGTAACTGGCAGCTCCATCCTGCCGGGGACTTTGGAATGAGCTAGGACTTTCCCATCAGCCTGACTCCTGGGTTTTCCCAGGCCTGGTGACTCAGAGGGTCAGGCACCAAGCCGAGGAAAAGAAAGGAGAAAGTGGACTCTTGGGTGCCTTTGTCCCACCACACAACCACCTCTCAGGAAGGCCGTCATCCACTCACTCCTGTGGAACCTCTCTGCCACTTCATTGTAAAGAAAGTCACCCCCAGTGAAGGGCAAAAAGAAGTGCCAGAGGGCCCTGGGGACAAGCCACATGCTGGTAGAAAGGGCACAGGGGCAGGAGTCGGACAGCTGAGAGGGTGTCTAGCATGAGGATGGAAATCGGCAGTTCACACAGCTGCTTTGTTTGGTCTACTCAGTATTTTTTAAATGGTAAATTTCATGTAAAATCTTGTATATCTGGCTTCTCCAGAAAAGTTAAGATCTGACAGCATCTGACCATATTTTCTCATGTAATATCTGAAGCTGGGGGAGCAGCCGGCCCTGGATGGAGTGTTTCTTCTCCAGATTAACACAGAGCCCACCAATTTGTTAAATCTCACCTCATAGGACAATAGGCACAAAAATATACTGAAATGAGTTGAAAAAAAGATATACATTTTTGATGAAAGTATTTCATTTATTTATGTATTTTGAGACAGATTCTTGCTCTGTCACCCAGGCTGGTGGATTGCAGTTAGCTCTCACTGCAACCTCTGCCTCCGGGGTTCAAGTGATTCTCATGACTCAGCCTCCCGAGCAGCGGGGATTTTTTGTATTTTTAGTAAAGACAGGGTTTCACCATGTTAGTAGACTGGTCTCCAACTCCTGGCTTCAGGTGATCTGCCTGCCTCGGCCTCCCAAAGTGCTGGGATTACAGGCGTGACCCATTGCACCCAGGCTTAATGAAAGTATTTTGGAGGTGTGCATTTATACATAAGGCTCTATGTTTGAAGTACTAAATGGTGATAGTATTTTGTATCTCAGATGGAATAACAATAGGAAAATGTTCTTCAGCAAATTGTAGCCCCCTAAAGGGAGAGATAAACACAGACACCTTTCTGTCTACCTTTCCTTCATGCTTTCTAAAAGAGATTATATAAATTACGATCCCAAACTAGAATCAGATACCATCCCTAGATCTACTACCAAGATCTATACACATTAAGAGAACAATATTCTGGAATGAACCTGCTTTGCCTTTGTAATTGGAACATAAGCCAGATACCCTTTTCTCTTTCCAAGTTTTTGAAATTTCGGTCTCCTTCCTACATTCACCCCTTGTTGAAAGTGACGGAAAGGCAATTAGGTCTGTGTCCCACAGGAAAGCCCACAGTCAGGAGGGGAGTCTCATTGAGGTGAACCCCCAAGCAGGACATGAACTAAGAAAGAGCCTGGCTTTGCCGAATCCAGATCAAGTTCACTGAGAGCAGTGTGTGAGCACCCTTCCTGCTCTGCACCCTGGCAATAGAGTCCTTTCTCATTGCAAACCCAAGTGGTGTCTGCAGTCTGCCTTGCCAGGTCCGGAGGCAGAGCTGAGCTTGGTGAACAGGTGCCAGGGGATTCGAGTCATCAGTGGACTCTGCTTTAGAAGCCTCTTATTGCAAAGGTACTGGTTGATCACTGTCTGAGGGTTGGCTTTGAAGTCCAACAGCCACGAGCAAAACCATCATGCCTCTATAACAGCAACCCAAGCCGATTTGATTTCTCCCATGAAGGTTCCAGATGAGTCTAATCAAAGTGGGTTCCCACCCATCTTCTCCCAACACGAGAGGTTCCCTGTGAAAACTTTCATTGTTAACATGCACTGAATACTATTTATGTGCCTAGTACTGTTCTACACTCTTTACATATTTTAGCTCGTTTTACTCTAACAGGGACCATTATTCCCAGTTTGCACATGAGCAAATGGAGCCAGGAAAAGCTAGAAGCAGAATAGGGAACTGATTTCCCGGAGTTTGGCCCCAGAGTCAGTGTGCAGAGACACAGCCAACACCAGCCCCAGAGAGCTCCAGGCGCTGTAGTAGTTCCTGGAAGTCGTGCTCCCAACTCCTTTCCTGTGCACAGTGGAGAGAATTCTTGTTGGAATAAAGCCAGCTAGTTCCAATAGGGTGCTTCCGCTGTTGTGAGAAGCTGGGCAGCTAGTGAGCTCTCTAAGCCTCATTTTGCTCCACTATAAAACCAGGAAAGTGCAGCAGAGGAGAGGGTCTGGGTTTCAGAATAAGACGCAGGTTTTCTTCCTGCTCAGCAAATCCTGGGTCCTTGTGCCATGTCCCCTAACCCCTTAAATCTCTTAGCCCCAGGGAGCCACTCTTAGCCCCAGGGAAGGCTTTCGTGTAGCACTGGAGACAATGCCTGCCCAGCTGTGCCAGGGACATAACTGGGGAGCTGCTGTGATAAGCAGGGGGTGGCCGCTCCCTGGGACAGATCCTATCTTACAGCAGTTTGGAGAACGAGGAGACATGGGCAGAGCAGGATGTGAAGCAGGCTGTGGTTTCCCAAACCCACAGCAGGCTTAGAAGGGAGCAGTCCCTTGCCTCAGCCTGACCCAGCCTCTCCCACTGCGGACCTAGAGAGCCCAGACCCCCGGGCAGAAAGCGCCCCCCGGGCTGATAAAGCTGAACAATCCAAGCTTTGTTTCGAGGGCTTTATCCCTGACTTTCCAACTGGCTTTTTATCTGTGTCTTCCTGTCTCTTGAAAGGAAGGCCGGGCCGGGCAGTCCCGCTACCCACCACGTGCGGGAATCCTGTGCGGACCCAGTCGGGGCGGGAGAGGGCGCGCGCCAGCCAGGCCATAGCGCGCGGGACGCCGACCGGGCGCGGGGCGGTTCGGGGCGGTTCGGGCCCGTTCGGGCGGCAGGGCCCGTCGGAGCCTTTCTCCCCGCAGCCTGGCTGGCCGCGCAGCGGGCGAATTCGCGATGGGCTCATTAAGGCGGCAGGTAGGCAGTGCCCCGGCGGCGGCGGCAGGCGGTCCTGGAATGTGGAAGGGGCGTGATGACAGCGGCCGCCGGCCTCTTTGCGCAACACCTTCTCCATATATACCCGGGGCGCCGCGCTCCACCTGGCCGCCGCCTCCAGCCCAGCACCTGCGGAGGGAGCGCTGGTGAGTACCGCCGCCGGGGCCTCCTCCTCGCTCTTTCAAGGACTTTGATTCTCTTAGTCTTGTCAATAACCCTCGATGCTGACTTCAAGGCACTTGGCTGGCTTTGGGCAGCAGAAGTGAAAAAACAAAACAAAGCAAAACAAAAAGCTTTCCACAATGTTCAAGTTTTCTTCTGGTTTTTTTGGAGACGGAGTCTCTGATCCCCAGGCTGGAGTGCAGTGGCGGGATCTCAGCTCAGTGCAACCGCCGCTGCCCGGGTTCAAGCCATTCTCCTGCCTTAGTCTCCCGAGTAGCTGGGACTACAGGTGCCCGCCACCACGCCAGCTAATTTTTTGTGTTTTAGTAGAGACGGGATTTCACCATGTTGCCCAGGCTGGCCTTGAACGCCTGAGCTCAGGCAATCCACCTGCCTCTGCCTCCCAAAGCGCTAGGATTACAGGCGTGACTCACCGAGCCCGACCTGTTTTCTTCTTAATGTTACGGTTATTGCGTTTATTACAGCTCTTACTGCTACACTGTTACTATTGACAGTGTTATCAATCAGCCACACTTGCAGATTCTAAAATAATAGCTGTTTTGAGAGTCGTGGTTTAGAAGAGGAAAGACCCAGGTGATAGTGTTGTATTTGACCGAGTGTAGAAAGTTATCACAAGACAAAAGTATGCCAGATTGCAGGGTCATTTATTATGCCGGCGACCACAGAGGACTCACGTCTCTCCAACCTGTGGCGGCAACAGGAGGGTGCCACGATTTTTTATACCCGAAAAACCACCTTGGGAGTGGGGGTGAGGGGCAGGGATGGGGATGAAAAGGCTTCACGCATTCCGAGGGCTAGTGGATTCTGTAAATTACCTCCTGGGCAGAGATGAGGGTGGGGGTCTCCGGACATTCCAAGGGATGGGGACTTGCCACAGGAGCCAGGTTGGAACTAGCTTGGGCTGCTTAGTCTGGCAATTGCCGGTAAGCAAAGGCTAGCAATTCTGGCAGTTACTGATAAGAAAAGGTAAACAGCTTTACATAGTTTTGAAGAACAAACTAACAGTTCTATTTACAGAGGCCAAGGACAGTAGTTATTGTGAGGAGAATGGGGCAGCCATTTCAACTTATCTTAAAAACAGTTTTGCATTTTATAAAATAGTTTTGCTCTGGTTCTGGCTCTAGGCCAGCACAATATCACAATAGAAGGCTCCACCTAGGGATCAGGGTGACTGGGCTCTTTGTGGCGGGGTCACCAACTAGCCATGTGACTTAACGCCAGTCCCCGTGAGCCCCTGGGCTGCAGCCTTCCACCTTTTATAAGAAGAGGAATGAGACATCTCAGGGCCATGAAAATTCTAGGTTTATGGTGGCTGCCTGGCGATGGGACACTCTCCGCCTCGCAAGTGTGACTCCCCCGTAATGCAGTACTTCTTTGCCGTTATTTAAGATGACTAGGAGACAGTTTTAGTTTGTTTCTATTGGGGCCCGTGGTGATCAGCAAACGGTCTGTCATTTAGCTGTCTTGGGGAGCAAAGCTCGAAATTTCTGTTTTCCAAGCCAGAGGCAGGTGAGCAGGCTAGAGAGATGACTTACAAGGAGATGTGCACTTGATTGGTTGGGTTCTGGGAATGGGCATCCTCAGGCCAGAAAGTGAGGGCTGCATGGCATGGAGTTAGTTCAGGCTCCCTGGAGTGGCGCCTGCCACCGGTGGCTGGCATGGAGCTGGAGAGCGTTGGAATCTTGTTTTCTTTGAGGAGGTCCTTTTCTCAAACATGTTGACTTCATGGAAGCAGCTTGTGGATTTCATCACTCTGAGTCCCCTTTTCCTGTTGAGGTACACCAGGGGACTTCTGTGTTAGCTGTGATAGCTCTGGGCCTTGTTGTTCTGTTCTTTTTCCTGCTTCCCTTGTGTGATGGCAGTTCTTTAACGTGTCCTGGGTTGGGTATTCTTGTAAAACTGTGTCTGTAGGAGTGGCTGTTGTTTCAGATTGTTAAAAAAAAAATAAAAATAAATAAAAATAAAAAGACTGGATCTTTTGTCCCATGCCAGCTGATCGTGATCTTCTCTGCTTTTGTAATTTGGGGAATGGGTGATAAGAAGGGCGTGCTTTGTAAAAGATTTGGATGCTAAACAAATTGCCCCATCCAAAACTCTCCCCAGATTGCTCAACCATCTCACTGCAGCAGTCCCCCGTGGTATGAGGATAGGCCTCTGATTGTTGCCGTTAGACACAAAGGAGACATAAAAATAGCCCGAATTCAATGTAATGAGGAAACAGCCTCTCAGATTCAGAGTGCTTTGGAATAAACTGGGCTTTAATAACCAGTTTCAGGCATCTTCCACCCCTCTATCCTCACTCACACCCCCACTTCCATTCTGGGGACAGCGAGGAACAATCAGGACATCCCAGGGAATTTATTCATCTCAGTGAATTTTAAAAATGCAAAGGTACAAAAAGAGTGCCGAAAAGCTTGCAGCATGTTTAAGATGTTTATGTTTACACATTTAACTGCTTTAAACCCCCAATACGATGCAGCATAATTGGTATAGTTACAAGTTAATTACAGAATTTATTTGACCATATCATAAATACAAATTGAAAGTGCATGGTGAGGGTGGTTTGGTAATATGGTCCAAGTTTAAAGTGATAGAATAAATGTCTTTAAAATTTTATTAGTGCGTCACATCAAAAATGTAAACTGAAGTTATCTGTCAATGTGAGGCCCAGGACAGTTGCTTCCTGGGCTCCTCTCATCGCTACTGCCACTATGTCCTTGAAGAGATTATTTTTAGCAGTGACACTTTTTTAGAAACAGGCTCTCGCTATGTTGTCCAAGCTGGTCTGAAACTCACAGGCTCAAGGGTCTCTCCCCCATTGGCCTTGTGAAGTGCTGGGATTACAGGTGTGAGCCCCCACCCTTAGCCTATAGGGGTGATTATTTTTCCTTGTGATGGCTGTAAGGGAAGCTGAGGAAAAGGAGACATCACCCTCTTGGGAATTTTTGAAGGATGGGGTCATTCTTTCAAAGTACAAGCAATTTTCCAGTCTGGCTAACATGGTGAAACCCTATCTCTACTAAAAATACAAAAACATTAGCTGGGCGTGGTGGCAAGCACCTATAATCCCAGCTACTTAGGAGGCTGAGGCAGGAGTATCTCTTGAACCCAGAAGGCGGAGGTTGCAGTGAGCCAAGATCTCGCCACTGCACTCCAGCCTGGGCGACAGAGCAAGACTCCATCTCAACAAAGAAAAAAAAAATACAAGAAAGTTTTCTTGGGCATCCTGAGAACACGGGCCTGCATGAGATTAAATTATTTCTGCAGTGCTGTGTTGCCTATGTGATTTGAAGCAATCAATTTCTTTGTGGCTCAGTTTTTCCCTCTGTTATGAGGGAATGTTCATTCTAAAGGAGACTCTAAGTTTACATCAATACATGAAATGCTGAGAGTTAATCTGTGCACCAATTTGCAAGTGCCGGGCACAAAGTGCCTCAGAAACACTGCTGGCTACTGTGTGCCCAGCACTGTCCTATGTGCTGGGGATATGATGGCCACACTGTACCCCCTGTGCTTGTGAAGGCCACCGTCTGCTGGGAGACTGTGTCTGTGTCCTGGTTCCTCCCAGGACCACTGCCCAGGGCTTCCTTCTCTCCCAGTTTCTTCAGATGTCCTTGACTGCGGCTCTGAGCACAAGGGGCCCCAGAACAGGTCTTGGCTGAAGAAGCCCAAACAATGTGATCGTAGGGCTTGGGTGACTGCCAGGTGCCCTACATTCTCCTGCTTCCGAGTCAAGGAAGTTCCTCTCCTGGGTCTTCCAGAAAGAATCAGAGCTCTTTTTGGCAGTGGGTACCCATGCGCTGCAGGAAGTGGAGCCAAGAGGGTGAGGTACACAGGCAGCTCAGTTATAGAAGCCATTGGGGGCCCCGGGGGAGCAGGTGTGTGAGCACTGGGGGCCTCCTACTCTCCTCCTGGGGCTATAGTAAACAGCTTCCAACTGATGACTTCTCTCTTCCTCTGCTGCTGCTGGTGGGTGGCAAGAATGTGCTGGAGTGAGGCCTTGGGAAAGCTGGGAGAGAACAACAAGGCAACGGTTGTGCCAGGGCTATGGGAGTGGGAGAAATGCTTTAGAGGGGCTCAGAGCTCCAGGGTACATTCTGTAATACTGAGTATTTAAATACCATTTTAATACTGCCCCCGCCCCCCCATCAGCCATTACAGTGTTCTTGGGCGGGCATTTCCAGCATCTGCATGACCACGTGGCAGTGACCTGTAGACATGGCAATGTCCCAAAACACTGAGTCCCCAGTGTGCCTAGACCTAAGGCCCCTGGGTGCCCTGGTGCTTCGGGGGCTGGAAGATTCCTCCTCCCTTTGCCCCTGGCTGGGAGATTTATGGAAAAGCTTCTGGCATTGGAGCCAGCAGTCTCGGGTTCAGACCCTGACACCAGCCCCAGGTAGCTGGGGGCAAGCTTCTTTGCTTCTCTGTGCCTCAGTTTCTTTGTCTGTACAGTGAGATGAAAAATTCCTTCTTTGTTAGATTTAATGGGTTCGCACACTGCACAGCATGCTCCCCTGCCACAAAACAAACATTAGCATCTTCTCCTCAGAGGCTTTGGGTTCATTTGTTCAAATATTGACTGAGATCCATGACCATGCTGAGCATTGGAGATGAAGAGCTTATGGTCTGGGGTACGCAACGGAGGTGAGGCCATTTATTGTTCATGACACAGTGCATTTCCTCGTCGTGTCGTGAGCAATAAACAAGAGAGTTCCGAGTGTTTACTCTGCCAGGCACCGAGCTGTAGCCTCACCTGCATGTATTAACCAATTAGTCCTCATAACAGCTCAGTAAGAGAGATGGTCTATTGTGCCCATTTTTGAAAGGATGAAACTGAAGCCCGGAGTGGCTCAGGGCTGCATATAGTGAGGGGCAGGCCTCTGCAGAGCCAGCCCCCGTCCACTGTGTGATTCCCTCCCTTCAGGTGTCACTGAACCATCTTGTCTTTGTGGGCTTAGGGGTTGAGCTGTATCTTTTAAAAGAATTTGGAAATTTTTGAAGAAAATTTAAAAAATCACCCACTGTCTCACCACCCACTTTAACCCCAGAGAACATTTCTGGATCTTGTCTGGCTTGTTGAGATGATGCTGTGAAGGGAACAGAGAAATGCTTTATATTCACAGTTTATCTAAAGCATTTTTCTGTGGTTTTGCTGATTCAGTGTAACCTTTTTAATGGCATGCTCTTACAGTGCATGACGTACCGTAGTAGAGTAAGTTCTCTTATTTTAATTTTTATTTTTCAACACTGTAAATGACAGAGCAGCAAATATCTTTTTGGCCTACATTGCATTCATTCTGTCATAGATATGCCTGGCAGAGCTCAAGATCTCAAAGATGAAGTGATAATTGAGACAAAGTCCCCTTTTTGGTTGGGTTTGCAGTCTGGTAGGCGGGAAATAGGCTGAAGAGGAAAGAAGTCAGGTGGACTTAGGTTCTAGGAAGCCCTCTTGGAAGAGGTGATCAGAGTAAGTCAGGTATTTCTAATTTTCTGAGCAAAGATTCCTAGCTTCCTGACTTCTAGAAGTGAAATGACTAGGTCAAAGATGTATGATAAATGTAAGGACCTTCAGCCGTTTTGCCAACTTTTCCATAGCCAGTGTTCAACTCATAACATCTTCTGCAGCATAGCATAACAGACTTAATTTCTTTTCTTTTTTTTTTTTGCTACTTTGAGAGTTGTCATTGTTTTAGTTGGTTAGTT
>NW_016107994.1:664367-684312 GCF_001604975.1 Cebus imitator
GATGGAGTTTTGCTCTTATTGCCCAGGCTGGAGTGCAATGGCACAATCTCAGCTCACTGTAACCTCCACCTCCCAGGTTCAAGTAATTCTCCCACCTCAGCCTCCCAGGTAGCTGGGACTACAGGCGTGCGCCACCACACCTGGCTAATTTTTGTATTTTTAGTGGAGATGGGGTTTCACCATGTTAGCCAGGCTGGTTTCGAACTCCTGACCTCAGGTGATCCACCAGCCTCAGCCTCCCAAAGTGCTGGGATTCCAAGCGTGAGCCACCGCGCCTGGCGCATCCTATTTTTGACTGATGGAGAAAGTCAAGACAAAAACAAGTTTAAGAGATTAAAGGTGGTGCATGCAGCTAACCCAACACTGAGAAGTTGTTTGCTTTAGTGACTGCCTGGTGAGTGTTTGACGGGGAACCACAAAGAAGTGAAATATGGTGCTTAAGATGCCACATAAGTATGAAATCCTTCCCTTCCCTTTACTGCTGAACTCCCCAGCCAGTAGAAGCTTTGTAAGCGATAGTTCTTCCTCTTATAGCAACTGGGTGTACCTCTTAGCTGCTCTAAGCTGTTCTCTCATCCACAGGTCATGGCTCCCTGGCCTGAATTGGGAAATGCCCAGCCCAACCCCAATCAGTACCTTGAAGGGGCCGAAAGTCAGCAGCCCATCGCCCCGGATAAAAGCAAAGAGACAGACAAAAGTAAGTGTTACTTGCTTGTCGTCAGAACAGCTTCTCTTGTGAGGAGCCCACGACACTTGGGTCTGATTCCTCACAATTCCTTTTGCTTATTTCATCAGATAACACTGGGGCACCTGTAACCAAAGTTGAACTTCTGCCAACCTACTCCACGGCGACACTGTTAGAGGAGGCCACTGAGGTGGACGACCCCTGGAACCTACCCGCTTTTCAGGATGCGGGGATCAAGTGGTCAGGTAAAAGTGACACTGGCTGCGGCAGGCAGGAGGGGAACTTCCTGAGGTTCACAGTGTCACCATCTTTCTGTCTCCCCCGTCCCCTCCCCCTTTTCATTGTTCCGATGCCCTTGAAGCAAGGGTCCTGGCTACGGATGTCACCCTCCCATCTTTTTTTTTTTTTTTTTTTTTTTTTGATGGAGTCTTGCTCTGTCACCCAGGCTGGACTGCAATAGCACAATCTCAGCTCACTGCAACCTCCACCTCCTGGGTTCAAGCAATTCTCCTGCCTTAGCCTCCCAAGTAGCTGGGATTACAGGCTAATTTTTGTATTTTTAATAGAGACAGGGTTTCACCATGTTGGCCAGGCTGATCTCGAACTCCTGACCTTGTGATCTACCCACCTTGGCCTCCCTCCCTGTTCTGAGATTACAGGCATGAGCCACTGCATCTGGCCACCCTCCCATCTTTGAAGTTGAGTCAAAGCATGTTGGAGTAATTGGGGGGTCATTCATTCAACAAATGTGCCAGGCACTGTGGTTATAGCAAAGATGGACATTGTCTGGATCCTTATAATTCACTGTGGGGGAACAGGTTCCAGGCACTGGTTTGGAGGTGCTGTGGATACAGCGATGAATGGAAGAGGTATCTCTTCTCAGAAGGCTTTCAGAAGGGTCGCCTCACCCAAATGTGGGCGTCTGGGAAGGTTTTTAGAAAAACAGAATATGCAGCCAGACAGCTGGGTGCAAGCAATCACTGTTTCATTTCCAAATGTATGTAGGGCAGAAGGTCTGTCTGTGAACTAAACAGCAAGGAAGAAAAAGGAGATTGGGGTGTGGGGTGGAGAGGTGAGGTAGGAAGGAAAGAGCTGGGAGGGGGAAGATGAGAACCATGATTTCAAAAGCCAGTGGAGTAAACAACAGCTAAAGATGTAGCATCCCAGGATGTATGATGCCCCAAGCCCTCCATAAATTGAGACTGTGATTGCTACTGTGCAGCTGCATTCTAGAAAATACTCTGTGCTGTTCAGAACGTGACAGCCATTATCTCCCACCCCGCACTTAGCAGGTGGCGAGTGCTGTTTATTGCCTCACTCTGACACTGTGCCTCAGCTGAGCCGGAGCCCCTTTTGTCTGTTGAAGACTGCATTGAACCCCTCCTCCCAAATGCAAATCCTTTAGAGGCACTTTACCAGGGTTTCAGCTAAATGGACCACAGTGGTAACTGCTTTGAAAGCTGCAGTGATGGCTGCGTCCCATCTGTAAGCCTCACTAGACATAAGAACTTATGGCTGCCAGACTGGGAAGGGAGCGGGGGCGGGGGCGGGGGCGGGGAGAGTTCTGAGCTCATTACCAAAGTTTCATGCCTTTCTCTCTGTCCCCCCACCCCACCCCCTTGCAGAGAGAGACACCAAAGGGAAGATTCTCTGTGTCTTCCAAGGAATTGGGAAATTGATTTTGCTTCTCGGATTTCTCTACTTTTTCGTGTGCTCCCTGGATGTTCTTAGTAGCGCCTTCCAGTTAGTTGGAGGTAGGAATGAAAGGCTGAGAGGCCTGTGGGTGAGGGAACGTGATCGTGAAATGTGGTTCGGAGGCTAACAACTCAGCAAGCCCTCTCCAGCTGCAGCCTCCCGGAGTGTTTTAGGACTGGAACCCACCTCAGATCACTTATGAAGTCTATGCTTTCCATTATAGAAGAGAACACTGAGCCCTATACAAAGGGCTATGACTTGGCTCGGGTGGCTTAGGTCAGGAGCCGGGGCTGGAGGCTATTCCAAGCTATCAGCCGCTTGAGTTTGTCCACAAACCCCAGGCAGGAAATTGTTTGACACAGACTTAGCCCAGGAATTCCTACTATCCTCCCCACCAGAGAGAATTCTGGAATACAAAAGAGGGCCCTTTGAAGCTGGGCCCTTGCTGGGGGAAAGACAGGGCCTCTTCTCTGGGCTGGAGGGATCTGCATCCATTGCAGTTACCTACACAGTTCTCGGAGCTGTGTGTGCCCATGGAGCATGGGAACCCAGAATTGAAGTCGCCATGTGCTTGGTTACCTTTGCACCTCAATGGTGACGTCAGTCACAGGGAGAACTCTGAGTGCCCACTGGGTGCAGGCATTTTCAAAGGCTCTCTGTCAAACATTCTTTCCCAAAGTCCTCCCATTTATGGAGAGATCACAAACCAGCCCTGAGATTCACAGCCTATAATTAACAGAGTAAGATTCAATCTCAGATCTGGGTGGCGCAAAGGACCATGGATTTCTGCAATCCTTGTTGCCTCTCTTGGGAACCCAGCTTTGTGTCCTTGGAGAGCTGGGGAGGTGGGCATTCATGGGAGAGCACGAGGGACAAACTGACTTCCTGAACATTGCTTCTGGACTCCCTGGTCCGTGGCAGCATCGGCTAGGGCCTTTGCTGTGTGGTTATCTCAAACAAGTCACCTGCGTCCTCTGGGCTTCCGTCTTCTTTATACAGTGGACTTGGGAATGGATTGATGGTCTCAGGCACACTCTTGAAAATAACTCTCCCAGCATTCAGTTAAGGCTGGTGCTGGGGCTAAGGGTGGGTAGAGGAGAAGGTCCTCTCTTGGAGGATACATGTGAATTGAGGATACACCCCAGAGACACCCAGGAGGCTCACTGGCACCCACTGGTCCCAGTACAGAGCTGAGGCTGGGTTCCTGAGCAGAGAAAGTCTTGCTGACCGAGGGAGTGGTTGAAGAGTGGAAGGATGGAGGGTGAAGGAACAAGAGTAACCAGAGGCTTACAGTGGGTGGGGAAGTAGGGCAGAGAGACAGGGACCGGAGGCACATGTGGGCAGCCAGTGGGTTTCCTACCTTATTGGGGCAGCACTGGGAAGAGGCACGGGGAAGGAGGATTCCCTGGGTTCCCTCAGGGATGGGGGCTGGAGGCTGGACTTTCCAACCCACTGCCAGCTGGCCTTGGATGGAGACTTCTGTGTACCCAGTGCCCACCTAATCTCCCTGATCACCTGTGTGTGTGTGTGTGTGTGTTTTTCAGGAAAAATGGCGGGACAGTTCTTCAGTAACAGCTCTATTATGTCCAACCCTTTGTTGGGGCTGGTAATCGGGGTGCTGGTGACTGTCTTGGTGCAAAGCTCCAGCACCTCAACCTCCATTGTCGTCAGCATGGTGGCCTCATCACGTGAGTCGGGCCCCCATGAGCCCAGCTGCATTGCAGACACTCTCCTGTCTATGGGGTGGGGAGCAAGAATTCACTCTGAATATGCCCAGGCCTTGTCACCATTGTCTTCCGATGCTGCCCCACCTACCATGTGTTCCCCTCTTCATCCAAGGCAGCTTCCCATTTCCATTTCTATGGCAGGATCTAGAAATAGACCCTGCTGCTAGAGTTCAGTGCTGAATTCTCTAGGGCTGTGCTTTCCAGACCTGTGGCCACTGGTCACATGTGGCAATTTAATTTCATTGAACCTTAACTGATTTAAAGTTAAAATATAACATTCAGATCCTCAGTTGTACTAGTTACATTTCAAGTGTTGAAGAGCCACAGGTGGCTGGCAGCTACCCTATTGAGCAGTAGAGACATAGAACATTTCCATCACTGCAGAAAGTTAGTTCTCTGGGACAGGGCCACTCGGTGCTAAGAATGAAGACAACTAATCGCATCACAAATTGCTCTGGGACAACTGAGCTTGGGGAAATGACACTCTAAGCTTGTACCTGCCTGAGAATTGCTCTAGCAAGGTTGGACAGACCCTCTGAAGGGGACCAGTTTGAACTGATTGCTATTATTTTCAAATAAAGACGTGGGTCCCACTATGTTGCCCAGGCTGGTCTCAAACTCCTGAGCTCAAGTGATCCTCCTGCCTCAGCCTCCCAAAGTACTGGGATTATAGGCATGAGCCACTGCTCCTGGCCAGAACTATTTTTCTTCCCAAGCCAGCATCTTAGCCAGAATTAACTAGAATGTTTCTGGGTCCAGTTGGAAAAAGGTATTACATATTCAAAATATTTTACTTGTATATGTCAAAAAAAGTACAGCAATATGCTGATTCTGTTTGAAAAAGTCACAATGCCTGGAATTAACCATGTGATATCTCTCACAGAAATGATGCTTCCTGGCTTGGTGCAGTGGCTCATGCGTGTAATCCCAGCACTTTGGGAGGTTGAGGCGGTGGATCACTTGAGGTCAAGAGTTCGAGAGCAGCCTGACCAACATGGTGAAATCCCATCTCTACTAAAAATACAAAAATTAGCTGGACATAGTGGTGCATGCCTCCAGTCTCAGCTATTCAGGAGGCTGAGGCAGGAGAATCGCTTGAACCCAGGAGGTAGAGGTTGTGGTGAGCCAAGATCGCACCACTGCACTCCAGCATGGGCAACAAAGCGAGATCTGTCTCAAAAAAAAAAAAAAAAAAAAAAGAAGTGATGCTTCCTTAAAGGCGAGCCTTTGTGCCATGCACAACTGACTCAACTGTACATGCAAGCCCTGGAACTCCTCCACCTAAGTCCTTCATCGCTGGCTGCCTCCTGGTCTCCTTCAGGCTAGCCTTGGATCTGCAATAGGGAGGAGGGAGGAATCTAGAAAGGCACTTTCATCAGAGTCATAGTGAAATGCATGACCCCACAGAGGATAAGAGCTACTACTCTAGAGGACTCAGCATAAGTGACGTTAGCTTGCCCCACCAGGCTGCCTTTCTAAGCTTGCTAATGGCTCTTTTCCATCCTCCAGTGCTCACCGTTCAGGCTGCCATCCCCATTGTCATGGGGGCCAACATTGGAACGTCAATCACCAACACTATCGTTGCGCTTATGCAGGCGGGAGACCGGAGTGAGTTCAGAAGGTAAGAGGCTCAAAACCAGCCCTTGCAACATCAGCTGTATTGTCCTAGGCCATGCTGTTGTACTTACTTTTAACCAGTCGGAGATGACATGCTTATCAGGTTCATTCCTGGAGTTCCTAGAAGTAACCACAGGAAGGTAGAGCTAGGGTTGGATCACATACTCACCAGCTGATTAGACTCAGCTCCCTGATCCGCAGGGCAGGGATAATACCATCTGTCACCACTGTGTTGTCATGGGATTGAATACGATCTAGTAGTTACGTGTTTAGAGCACCCACTACATCGAGTTCACTAAACAAATGCAGGCTCTAGCCAGAAACTTACCTGCTGGGTGGTGGAATTGAAACAAGGCCAGCTAGGTGAGTAGGATTTATTGGGGCCAGGAATGGTGGCTCATGCCTGTAATCCCAGCCCTTTGGGAGGCTGAAGCGGGTAGATTGCCTGAGGTCAGGAGCCTGGCCAACATGGTGATATCCCATCTCTACTAAAAATACAAAAAATTGCCAGGCATGGTAGCAAGTGCCTGTAATCCCAGCTACTTGGGAAGCTGAGGCAGGAGAATCACTTGAACCCGAGAGGCAGAGGTTGCAGTGAGTCGTGACCATGCAACTGCACTCCAGCCTGGCTGAGAGAGCGAGACCCTATCTCAAATAATAATAAGGTAATAATAAAAGTATTGTTTGGTCATAATTATAAATTATTAAAACTGCCACTGTCAGTCAGCTCGAACCTCGCCACTTTTTCTTTGTTCTTCACCTACATGTCAATAAAAAGCAAATCTGTGTACGCATAAAATCCAAAAATAGAGCAGGTAGAATGTTGGAAACTCTTTTTTTTTTTTTTTTTTTTCCAAAAAGGTTAATGTGAAAATTAAATGTTTCTCAGCCTCTAGCAGTTTGTTTTTTCTTTTTTCTTTTTTAAGGGAAGCTTTTTCATTGAAGATAAAAAAATCCAGAACAGAGTTTTTTCAATCTGGAGATAAGATGGAATCGAGGAGGAATCTTTGAACCTCCTCAGAGGGATGCAAAATGTAATATACTTTAGCCTTGTTTCCTGTGGAAACTATTCATTTTTCATCACTTTCAAGAAAAAGATTAAGAATTCACTTGCATAGAGGTCTTTTTAAGTGAAATTTTTTTTTTTTTTTTTTTTTTTTGAGACAGAGTTTCGCCCTTGTTACCCAGGCTGGAGTGCAATGGCGCGATCTCGGCTCACGGCAACCTCCGCCTCCCGGGTTCAGTCAATTCTCCTGCCCCAGCCTCCTGAGTCGCTGGGATTACAGGCAC
The DNA here is from genome assembly GCF_001604975.1 of Cebus imitator. Taxonomy (NCBI): domain Eukaryota; kingdom Metazoa; phylum Chordata; class Mammalia; order Primates; family Cebidae; genus Cebus; species Cebus imitator. Next base: position 671,382 of record NW_016107994.1, read on the forward strand.
GCGCCACCATGCCCAGCTAATTTTTTGTATTTTTAGTAGAGACGGGTTTCACCATGTTGACCAGGATGGTCTCGATCTCTTGACCTCGTGATCCACCTGCCTCAGCCTCCCACAGTGCTGGGATTACAGGCTTGAGCCACCGCGCCCGGCCAAGTGAAAATATTTTTATTATACTTTAAGTTTTGGGGTATATGTGCAGTTAAATTTTTTTATTGTTACAAAATGGTTTTACATCTTTATGAGGTGCGTGTGATATTTTGTTATATTATTTGTTAATTACATGTTATACTTATATTTGTTACATGCATAGAATGTGTAGTGATCAAATCAGGGTATTTGATAAATACATCACTTTGAGTATTTATCATTTCTATGTGTTTGGAACAATTGAAAACTCGGCATAGAGGGCTTCGGTTGCCTTCATACTGGTCCTCACCTTTCCAAAAGAAGGTTGCCTTCAATATACATGATAGAAAAGTGGCCTTGCTGCAATTCTTCCGAACAGTGATAGCTGAGCTAATTATTCCAACCCCAACGTGCTTGTTGGCCCACTGTTTCCTCATCTAGCCAGTGGGAATGTAGATACAGCCACTCTGGGGATTGCTATGAGAGAACAAAGATGAAACTGTATATGTGTGCACACTTCCACAGGTGACACCTAGCAGAGGGTGGCAGATGATTCAGGTCATGACCCACCCCGCATGGTGCCTTCTTGCTTAGTGACTGATCTTGCTGTCGGGGCTCCCCTCCCACAGAGCTTTCGCAGGAGCCACAGTCCACGACTTCTTCAACTGGCTCTCCGTGTTGGTGCTCTTGCCCTTGGAGGTTGCCACCCATTACCTTGAGGTCATAACCCAGCTTGTGGTGGACAGCTTCCACTTCAAGAATGGAGAAGACGCCCCAGAGCTTCTGACAGTCATCACTAAGCCCTTCACAAAGCTCATTGTCCAGGTAACTCGCCTCCTTCAGAGAGAGAAAGAGACAAAATTCCTACCCACACCATCCCCTACCTAAGCTGGCAGCTGTAGCCGAGGGTCTGCAACACTATTCTCGGCCCGGGTCAGTGGGTAACCCTTGTTTTCCCAGCACTTTGGGAGGCTGAGGCGGGCACATCACCTGAGGTCAGGAGTTTGAGACCAGCCTGACCAACATGGAGAAACCCCATCTCTACTAAAACTACAAAAATTAGCCACGCATAGTGGTGCATGCTTGTAATCCCAGCTACTTGGGAGCCTGAGGCAGGAGAATTGCTTAAACTCAGGAGGCAGAGGTTGCGGTGAGCCCAGATCGCGCCACTGCACTCCAGCCTGGGCAACAAGAGCAAAACTTCATTTCAAAAAAAAAAAAGAAGAAGAAGAAACACTACTCTGTAGCTGCCTCTGGAAAAGGCCCAGAGAGGCAGGACTTTAGGGCCACCTGATAGAGTGACTGACAGACCTTGATGGTTACTTTGACTTCCATGATACGCCACCTTTATTGCGGTGGAGGCGTTTCTTCAGGCTGCACACTTGAGACCACTTTGTACCGCTGCTGCCCTCAATACCAGTGGATTTGACAAAGTACGATCTACCCTTTCCTGCCTAGAGCCTTCTCACCCCCCGCTCCCTGGGTCCTTCCTAGGACCTTGTATTTTACTGGTTTTCTTGGTCATTCAGTCATCCAGAAAGTATCTACTGTCTGCTCCCTAGATATCCGTGCCTTTGCAGATAGTGAGTCTCACTTTGCCTCCCTGAGGGCTCACAGTCACCTTGATCTCCTCAGCCCCTCTCACTGCAACCCTCTTGGCTTGTACCCTAAATCGCTTCTGCAGATGTGCTGATGGTCTGTCTGTTGCTTTCCACAGCTGGATAAAAAAGTTATCAGCCAAATTGCAATGAATGATGAAACAGCGAAAAACAAGAGTCTCATCAAGATTTGGTGCAAAACTTTTACCAACAAGGTATGTTTCCAAGAATATTCCCGGGCAGGTGAACCTTGCATCTGAATGTTAAGCCAAATCTTGCATTCAAGGCGGGTAAATAAAAAATCAGGGGAAAGAAATATTGGGAGCCCCTGAAAAATCAAAAGTTACCAGGGAATGCCTGCAGAAAACAAGTCCATGAATGAAGGCTGAATGCAGGTCAACAGTAGGACATACAGACATACAGACATACAGACTCCCCTTTGCCTCATCCCTGGGATACAGCATTCTCAGTTTGCTAATTTCCATGTCTCTAGGAGAAGGCTGCGTCTCTGTTCTCATTTTTGGAGGGATTCATGGAAATAGTCCAACCCTCCCTATAGGTGTTGGCAGCAAGTGGCCTCTCTCTCACTTTCCAGACTCTTCCAGAGTATTCCCTCTGCTTGGGCCCAGAGCATTCATGCTCTGTGTCAGGAGCCTACCCAGCCTGCTTTGCACCTGGGTTGTGCCTTGCCCTTGCTTCATGTGTTTTGTTGTTGTCGTTTGTGGGGTGCTGAAGACTGGAGACTAAAACATACAAACTAAATTTTTTTTTTTTTTTTTTGATATGGGGTCTTGCTCTGTTGCCCAGGCTGGAGTGCAGTAGAACAGTGTTGGCTCACTGCAACCTCCACCTCCCAGGCTCAAGTGATTCTCCTGCCTCCACCTCCTGAATAGCTGGGATTACAGGCACCTGCCACCATGCCCGGCTAATGTTTGTATTTTTATTAGGGTCAGGGTTTCACCATGTTGGCCAGGCTGGTCTCAAACTCCTGAACTCAGGTGATTGGCCTGCCTTGGCCTCCCAAAGTGCTGGGATTATAGACGTCAGCCACTGAGCCCAGCCGTCAAACTAGATGTTTTTAAGTGGTGAAGGCTGACTTTAGTTGTCCAAAGTTGTTCTAAGAGATTTCTAATAAAGGTGAGAAATAAGTCCTCAAGAGAAGAGAACTGTTCTGTTGGAGCCACACTGCACGCACCTGTGTGGTGTCTGCCCCTGTTCATCCCCACCCCCGCTATTGCCCGCCACTCCCCACTAAACGCCAGTGTCACAGGCATTTGTCATGTTTGTCATCCAGACCCAGATGAACATCACTGTTCCCTCGACTGCTGACTGCACCTCCCCTTCCCTCTGTTGGACGGAAGGCATCCAAACCTGGACCATGAAGAACGTGACCTACAAGGAGAACATCGCCAAATGTGAGTGGAGCTCCGTGGATTAACCACTGTGACAGGAGTTGCCTGGGGTGACATGTTTATCTGTGTGAAGCCCAGTAAGTGAAGGAAAAGACAGGAGGCGCCAAGCCCCTCCCCTTCATCAAGCAGTGAGCAACATGCTTCCACAGCAGAGGAAACTATGGCTTAGGAACTGAGGTGACAGGCCCAAGGTCCCCATGGCAAGGTGCACAACTGGGACGTGAAGCCCATTTCCTCTGCCAGCTCCGTACCACCTCAGAAAAGCTAAACAGATTCAAGAGGCTCCCTCTACGTGCTTTGTTCAGTCTCTCTTAGTCAATAACTCTAGAGGCCAGGCTTGGTGGCTGGCTCATACCTATCATCCCAGCACTTTGGGGAGGCCAAGGTGGGCCCATCCCATGAGGCCAGGAGTTCGAGACCAGTCTGGCCAACATGGTGAAACCCTGTTTCTACAAAAATAATTTTTAAAAAAAAGAGCCAGGCATGGTGGCACAGGCCTGTAATCCCAGCTACTTGGGACACTGAGGGAGGAGAATTGTTTGAACCCCAGGAGGCAGAGGTTGCAGTAAGTCATGATGGCACCACTGCACTCCATCCTGGACAACAGAGCAAGACAGCATCTCAAAATAAAATAATTTTAGGGAGACGAAAGCCAGATTGGAAGGAAGATGTGGGACCCACATAGAACAGATGTATTCATTCCATTAGTCCCTTCTGTACAGCGGGGTCCATTCAGGGCCCTGGAGCTGTAGCACTTGAACAAGGCAGTGAGTCTGCATCATGCTCTGATTATTAAGAAGCTGTAATGTTTTTCCAACCCAGCCATCCTTAGTTATTCTAATTACTCCTTACTTTTACTTTTGTATATCTCTGCTTCTCTCTTCCTGCGCCCCAACCTGACATTAATTCTGAGCAGTATACCTTAATATTCTAGGTACGGTTACCCCAAAGAATTAAATTAACTTACCACCTCCGACATTCTAGGCAGTATACATTCATTGATATAACCATATTTTGCTGGAATTATCTGGGGGATGCAGAAGGGGCTTTACAACTAGCAATGCCCCCTACTTTGACTTGCCCATCAAACCCCTCAAAGCACACTTACCATTAGTATAAAAATTAGACTGACAGCATGGTCCTTATACAGAGAGCTAGGATCTGTAGCCATGGTGGCTGCATGCCCCTCTGACAAGGTTCTCTGTGGTCTTTTTAGGCCAGCATATCTTTGTGGATTTCCACCTTCCGGATGTTGCTGTGGGCGTCATCCTGCTTGTCATCTCCCTGGTGGTCCTCTGTGGTTGCCTGATCATGATTGTCAAGATCCTGGGCTCTGTGCTCAAGGGGCAGGTGGCCACTGTCATCAAGAAGACCATCAACACTGGTGTGTACACTGCCCTCACTTGTGGGCCTTGAGGGACGGTGTCATCACAGCCACTGCATGGGGAGTGGGGGTCCGTTAAATTCCCATCTAGCAATGGCCTCTGCATGGCATGGAGTTTCTCTCTCAGATTGGATCAGCAGCAGAAGTGAGGATGTCATTCCCCTGGAAACATTCTTGGTGTCCTGGGTGGGGTCTAGGGAGCAGGCTCAAGCCTTCCATGTTGGCAAGGTCCTGAGAGGGAGCTTATATCTGGAGAGCCATGAGCCAGGCCTTTTTTCCTAGCAGGTTTCCTATATGCTCAGGACTTTACTGGGTCTGTCAAGACCCCTTAGAAAAAGGTCTCCATGAGTCCACCCTCGCCCCCACCTCCCTTCACTGTTGTGAAGGAATGTGACGCATAAATACATCAGCATCCAGAGGTAGCCATTGAAACTGCTGGCCAAGAGGATTGCCTGCCAAATACGGTGTCTTGACCAATGAGAGCTCGCCAAGCCAATGACATCATCGCTCCATGAAAGCTCAGTGAAATACAACCAGGAAAATTCGTCCCCCACCCTAGGTTGTCTTGGAGAAACAGCAACTCTGGGTGCTTCTGGGAAATACAGGGCCTGATCTAGTGCTGGTGGGGTGGAGGACTCAGGTGACAGGCATGTTCCAAGCTGCTGCGTTTTCTTGGTGCACCTTAAGGTGGAGATGAAGGTTGAAGGTTGAATGTGGCTGGTGATGGGAGACCAGGGCAGGAGAGGAAGCATGCTCTCAGCACTTTCTGGAAGGAGAGTGGTTATCTGGGCAGGGCGGGTTCACTCTTTCAGGAATCTGTGTTTTTGTTTTCGTAACACTCACCTTCATTCTTGGTTTTTCCATCTGAATATGCGGAGCAAAAGACAGTGGGAAATGAAACTGGATTCTAAAACTTACTCTGCAATCTGAGACCCCCATATGTGGGATGAGGAGGTGCCTGTCCAACGTCACCCCTAGGCCCAGCCCCTGCCCCGGGCTGCCAGCTGTACCTTCCCTAGAGAGGCTGTGACATCTCTTCCTTCTGTCTTCCAGATTTCCCCTTTCCCTTTGCATGGTTGACTGGCTACCTGGCCATCCTCGTTGGGGCAGGCATGACCTTCATTGTGCAGAGCAGCTCTGTGTTCACGTCGGCCTTGACCCCCCTGATTGGTGAGTTACTCCCCGGCTTCTCCCTCTGGCCACCACTGCCATTTCCTGTCATCCCATGGGTCTGATGTGTTTGTGTGTTGTGTCCCGCCCCAGGAATCGGCGTGATAACGATTGAGAGGGCTTATCCACTCACGCTGGGTTCCAACATCGGCACCACCACGACCGCCATCCTGGCCGCCTTAGCCAGCCCAGGCAGCTCGATAAAGAGTTCACTCCAGGTTAGAACACGGGGCATGGGCGCAGGGGCTCTGGGGACCGGACCTCCCCTGGTCTTGCAAATTGGTCTCTAACGAGCCAGGCTTTTCTCTGTGCTCCCCACAAAATGGAACTAATATGTGGAAGGGAAGCCATGGGGAAAGTTTTGAGGACCTTGATGGGAGAACAATCAAAACAGTCCTGAGAGAGGCAGTAAGACCCCCATAATTGGTGGTTGTTTCAGCAAAGGTGTGGTGGCCCCTTGATATAGCTGTGGAAAGGGTACTTAGGAAGCACAGACACCATCTCCCATCTCCTCACTCACTGCCCCCTCTGGGGAACTCCCCAGTTAGGAGACCTCCCTGGCATAGACCATCTAGGTTACCTGGTAGGATTTGAATTCTTATCTCACCATTTACATACCAAGTGACCTTTGGCAAGTAGTCTGACCTGAGCGTCCATTCCCTCATCTGAAAGATGGAGAACAGGATCCCTATTTCATTAGGATTATTATAAAGATCTGATGAGGCAAAGCCATCTGTGCAAAAGAAATATAAATTCAAGCATGTAATATAGATTAACTGCACATGTCATCCCAAAATTTTTTAGTAGGTACATCTTTAAAAGTAGAAACAGATTCATTTTTCAATAATGTATTTGATTTAAACCATTATCACTTTAATATGTAATCAGTCTGTCAAACATTGAGATATTTGGCATTCTTTTCTGGGACTAAGTCTTTGAAATCTCGTGTGTATTTCATACTTAAAGCACATCTCTGCGTGGACGTGTGGCCAGTGTATTAGACAGGGCTGGTCCACAGCCTGGGCATGGTACTTGGCACCGGCCTTGGGAAAGTGTCCAAGTGCCTGGTCTCTGGAGCCATGCTTGTGGGATGTGCATTTCCACCTCTTCCATCTCCCACCTGTCGATTTGGGGACCATAACCCCATGATGCCTCCATGTCAAGGAAAAATGGTTGCCACTCTGTAGGGTGTTGTTTGAGGATTGACAGAATGCACCACTGAGGGCCCCTGGCCCTCCCAGACACATAGTAGGTCTTCATGGAATCCAGATACCCTCTGGGCTGAGCTGTAAAGACAAGGAAGGCCTGGAAAGCCCGTGACCATGCTGGCTGTGATGCCTCCTAGCTGACCTCCCCCTTCCCTTCTCTCTCCCCACAACTGCCTCCACCTAGCAAGAGACCCCTCACCTGTCCAACCTCTCGTGTTGCAGATTGCCCTGTGCCACTTTTTCTTCAACATCTCCGGCATCTTACTGTGGTACCCGATCCCGTTCACTCGCCTGCCCATCCGCATGGCCAAGGGGCTGGGCAACATCTCTGCCAAGTATCGCTGGTTCGCAGTCTTCTACCTGATCGTCTTCTTCTTCCTGATCCCGCTGACGGTATTCGGCCTCTCGCTGGCCGGCTGGCCGGTGCTCATGGGTGTCGGTGTGCCCATCCTCTTGATCGTTATCCTGGTACTGTGCCTCCGCCTGCTGCAGTCCCGCTGCCCACGCATCCTGCCCAAGATACTCCAGAACTGGAACTGCCTGCCACTGTGGATGCGCTCGCTGAAGCCCTGGGACGCCGTGGTCTCCAAGCTGGCCGGCTGCTTCCAGCTGCCCTGTTGCTGCTGCTGCCGCGTGTGCTGCCGTGTGTGCTGCCGCGTGTGCTGCCTGCTGTGTGGTGGCTGCAAGTGCTGCCGCTGCAGCAGGTGCTGCGAGGACTTGGAGGAGGGGCAGGAGGCGCACGCCGTCCCTGTCAAGGCCCCTGAGACCTTTGACAACATAACCATTAGCAGAGAGGCTCAGGGTGAGGTCCCTGCCCCGGACTCAAAGACCGAATGCACGGCCTTGTAGGGGGCTGTCCGGGTCGCCAGAGGTGGAGGAAGGGACCTTGAGTCCTGCGTGTTCTCCTCCCTCCCACTGCTGCACCCTTTCACCACCTCAAGGAGATTTGTTTCAAATTAGCGAATGAAATTGATGCACTCCTACGTAACTCGATTCCCTGTGGCTTGGATAGGCCTGCAGGGCAGTTTGATTCCAGCCTCTGGAGACTCAGTAGTCTCTTACTCCAGGAAGACACAGGATGATACCTAAAGAGAATTAGAGAATGAACGTGGCTGGAAAGATGGCTAATCCTGCATGTAGCTGGGTTGGTCAGTAGAACCTATTTTCAGACTCGAAAACCATCTTCAGAAAGAAAAGCCCCAGGGAAGGAACATATGGGAGGCTCCCCCAGATGGGGAAGTGTATTCTCTGTGACTATCAAGCTCAGGCCTCTCTTTTTTTTTTAAACCAAAGCCTGGCAACCGAGAGCAGCAGCCCCATGGCCTCCTTGCCTCAGATCAGCCCCAGGGAGCATCTGCCCTGCTAATGGTTATGTTGTCAAAGGGTCAGGGGACACAGCGTCATTATTTGGAAACTGAAGGTCACAAATGTGTGTCCATCCCACTTCCTAGTGTTCCCACATTTCCCATCAGGGTTTCCTCACCTGGACAGGTGTGCTTGTCCAAGCAGTTCACCCGCAGTGTCCTTGTCCTCACGCTTTGGGGATGGGAGCCACACCTGAACTACAGAGAGTTCAGGCTGGATACACGCGCCCACCTGCTGCTCTTGTCTTAGGAGACAGAGAGAGTAGGGCAGATGGAGGAGAAGAGAGTGGGGAATGTGTAGCTTGGCATTTAGGGGGTGTGGTATATCTGCCAAAAGGGCCCCAGGTTCTGAATTTAGCGAACTTAGAAGCCAAATTAAAACTCATTGTGGCTAAAGCCTAGCGCCCCTCTCTTGGTCAGACAACAAAAACCCTCCCTGTTGGATCTTTTGAAATAAAACATGCAAATTCTCCAGCCTGCATGCTGCCACCTTGAATCCCAGGGAGTATCTACGTCTGGAATAGCTCTTCACCCCTCTCAGCCTCCTCACGTTCTGTGCAAGATGACTTCCTGGGTTAACTTCCTTCTTTCCATCCCCCACCCACTAGAATCTCTTTCCAAACATTTTTCCATTTTCCCGTAGATGGGCTTTGATTAGCTGCCCTCTTTTCATGTCTACAAAGCTCCAGACTTTTCTCAGGGCGGGGAAATCTGCACCCAGTTGGACCGCCCGGTGAAGTGGGATCATTGAGTACAGTCGAGCGCATGTGTCTGGCTCAAAGGGGTGCGCTCCTTCTCATTCCAGATGCCTTCTCTGCCTTCCACAGCCCCCTGCCTATTACATCACTGCCCCCCACCCACCCCCAACCATCCCAATTCTTTCTGGCCAATGAGCTCCAGCCTTACCTTGGAAAGGGGGAGTAGGTGTAGCCATGTGGCAAGATTGGGTCCTCCTCCATCCCAGCTTCTCCACCGTCCCAGCAGGTCAGGATATCAGATAGTCCTCCCCTGACCTTCACCTTCATAGATAGCAATTCCCAAACAGAGTCAAATTCTCTATATTTATAGTCAGCCCTGTACAGCATTTTTCATAAGTTATATAGTAAATGGTCTGGATGATTTTGTGCTTCTAGTGCTCTCATTTGGAAATGAGGCAGGGTTCTTCTATGAAATAGGAAGAAAGAAACCACTTTGTATATTTTGTAATATCACCTCTGTGGCCATGCCTGCCCGCACACCCTGTACATATGTAAGTTAAACCCGGGCAGGGGCTGTGGCCGCCTTTGTACTGCGGTGATTTTTTAAAATTGGATCTTTGTACTTGCATTGATTGTATAATTTTGAGACCAGGTCTTGTTATATTGCTCAGGCTGGTGTCAAACTCCTGGGCTCAAGCAGTCCGCCCACCTCAGCCTCCCAAAGTGCTGAGATTACAGGCGTGAGACACCACACCAGGCCTGATTGTAGTTTTTTTTTTTTTTTTTTTTACTGGTTGTGGGAAGGGAGAAATAAAATCATTAAACCCAAAAGGCGTGTGTTGTTTTTAATTACAGGGAAATAGGGACCTTGTTAGATCTGTGTTATGCAAATGTGAGTTCTCTTCCCTCACCAGACGTCACTACCCACCACTTAGCATCCGACCCTGCAGCTGCATCATTTGTGGGGCTTCTTGTTCAAAAACCTGGGAAGAAATGTCATGGACACTAAAAAGACAAAACTTCACTTTCTGTTATAGTCTCTCGAGTTGCCATGGAAATTTTCTATTAAATACCATTCCAAGTAAAAAGTTGAGATTTAAATTCTTATGAATTTCACATTTCATCTTTACATTGTGCAACACTGATTTCAGACGCAAACATAAGGCCTGTTAACTCGTCTGTGGAATCATTGACATGATGCACCTCTTATTTGTGGCTCACACATGTATTTTATTCCTATGAGAACAGGGAGAGCATTGCACAAAACTAGCTCAATTATTTTGATTTCACTTTTTTTTTTTTTTTGACAGAGTGAGATATTGTCTTACTCTGTCACCTAGGCTATAGTGCAGTGGTGCAATCTCTGCTTACTGCAACCTCTGCCTCCCAGGTTCAAGCGATTCTCCTGCCTCAGCCTCCCGAGTAGCTGTGATTACAGATGTACACTGCCACGCCCAGCTAATATTTGTATTTTTAATAGAAACGGGCTTTCACCATGTTGGCCAGGCTGGGCTCGAACTCCTGACTTCAGGCGATCCACCTGCCTCAGCCTCCCAAAGTGCTGGGATTACAGGCATGAGCCACCGTGCCTGGCCTGATTTCACATTTTGTGCACATTCTGCCAATGCTCTCTGCCTTCCTGATGGGTAAGGAAGAACTGAAAGGAAAAAGCAGTGGGCCACCCTTTCCATATTAGCATTTTTCGGCCTAAGTAGTTGGCTGCTAAAGGGAAGTGACATGAGTTAGAAAAAACACGATAGGGTTTCTTAGTTGTTCCTTGCTTGTTTGCTTGGAGTGCCATTACCTTTTTGCTGCATTCAAAGAAAGTTCTGCTTTGAATAAAAAGTACAGTTTTTCATTGCTGTGCGTTCTGTCAACCACCTGTGCTAGTCAAAATAATAACATGTTGTCCAGGTGTGGTGGCTCACACCTGTAATCCCAGCACTTTGGGAGGGAGGCTGAGGCAGGCAGATCACTTGAGCTTGGAAGTTTGAGACCATCCTGGCCAGCATGGTGAAACCCCATCTCTACTAAAAATACAAAACTAGCTGGGCATGGCGGCAGGTGCCTGTAATTCCAGCTACTCAGGAGGCTGAGGCAGGAGAAACACTTGAACCCGAAAGGCAGAGGTTGCAGTGAGCACTGCACTCCAGCCTGGGCAAAAAGAGTGAAACTCTGCCTCAAAAATAAATAATGTGTTAAGGAAGCGTTGACTTTAAGAAAGGTTTGCACCAGGTCCTGGTGGCTCATGCCTGTAATCCCAGCACCTTGGGAGGCCGAGGCGGGCGGATCACAAGATCAGTAGATTGAGACCATCCTGGTTAACATGGTGAAAACCCCATCTCTACTAAAAATACAAAAAAAAAAAAAAAAAAAAAGAAGAAGAAATTAGCCAGACATGGTGGTGCACGCCTGTAGTCCCAACTACTCAGGAGGCTGAAGCAGGAGAATCGCTTGAACCCGGGAGGTGGAGGTTGCAGTGAGCTGAGATTGCGCCACTGCACTCCAGCCTACGTGACAGAGCAAGACTCTGTCCCAAAAATATAAAAATAAAATAACAAAGAAACGTGTACAGGACTCAGCTGGTCGCACCCCTTTGCAGGCCAGCTGTGCCGAGAGCTGAATCTGTCTTATGGAGCACAGTGAATTTGGGCTTGGAATCACTGAGTGCTGGGTTCCACGCGTGGCTCTGTCATTTACTGTCTCAATAGCAACTTCCTCATCTGGAATATGGGACAGTAACACTTGGCTTCCTGTGATAATGAAAATGAAGCAATATATGTAAATATTTAGGCAGGGTGGGTTTACTGTAAGTTCTTGGCATATGGTTCTGCCTCAAAATATAGGGGATGAACATGCATGGCAGATGTACAAGATACACTTCCCACGCTTGTGTGCATTTTTCTTTCTCTAAGTATTTCCACAGTGACATGCCAAGTCAAGAAGACTGCTATTAACCCAAGAACCTGGGGCGTGGCCTGGCCTGGGATTATTAGGAGGAGCGAATAAATGTCATGGGGCCTGGGGGCAGTCCTGGACTGGGCTCTGCAGCCATGGGGCAGGAGACAAGGACCACTCAGCATTTCTGGAACAAATTGGTGCTCTGCGAACTCACTTTCTAGTCCCAATCAATGGCAGTGGTTAAGTGTTATTTTAAAAGGGTTTTCTGGGCCAGGCGCTGTGGCTCATGCCTGTAATCTCAGCACTTTGAGAGGCTGAGGCAGGTGGATCATGAGGTCAGAAGTTCAAGACCAGCCTAGCCAAGATGGTGAAACCCTGTCTCTACCAAAAATACAAAAATTAGCCAGGCAGGTGGCGGACGCCTGCAATCCCAGCTACTCAGGAGGGTGAGGCAGGAGAATTGCTTGAACCTAGGATGCGGGGGAGGTTGCAGTGAGCTGAGATCACACCATTGCACTTCAGCCTGGGTGATGGAGCAAGATTCAGACTCAAAACAAAAACAGAAAGAAACCCCTTATTTCATTTTATTTTATTCTATTTTATTTTATTCATTGGTCAATCATGAGGTTAAAATACATTTTCACAAACACAGACTCAATGCATAGACTCAAAAATTTTCTTTGTATTCTCTCTTGGGTAGGAAAGAAAGAGAGAGATGCCAGGCATGCTGGCCCACAGGTGTACTGCCAGCACTTTGGGAGGCAGAGGTGGGTGGATCATGAGGTCAGGAGTTCGAGCCCTGCCCAGCCAACATGGTGAAACCCTGTCTCTACTACAAATACACTGCACTCCAGGCTGAATCTCAGCTCACTGCAACTTCTACCTCCTAGGTTCAAGCAATTCTTGTGCCTCAGCCTCCCGAGTAGCTGCGATTACAGGCGCATGCCACCATGCCTGGCTATATTTTTTTTTTAAGACGGGGTTTCACCATGTTGGTCAGGCTGGTCTTGAACTCCCGACCTCAGGTGATCCGCCTGCCTTGGCCTCCAAAGTGCTTGGATTACAGGCGT
>NW_016107994.1:684597-691110 GCF_001604975.1 Cebus imitator
ATTTAGACTTGCCAGGAGGTGGGGACAGGGAGCTTACTAACACTTTACGTTCCTTGGCATAAGGAAGGCATTGCTCCACTGTCCTCTAGAATCTTGTGGATGAGAGACCAGGAGCAGAGACAGCCCCAGCAGCCAGCCAGCCAGCACTGTCACCAGACACGTGAATGAAGCTACCTTAGAGCATCCAGCCAGCATCCTGCCTAACTGGTGGGATCAGCAGAACAGCCCAGAAAACCCCATCCCTGATTGCTGACCATGGAGTACACAAATAAAACGGTGATTAAAAATAAAGGCAATACAATTTTGAGGTTGTTTGTTACACAGCACAAGATAACTGATACAGAATTCAATACGCTGAAGTGTAGACTGTGGTTTCGGTCTGATGTATTTCCTGCAGCTCATCACTCAGCCCTTGTCCTTCTTACTGTGGCTCCTTTGGTTAATTCCTTCAAAGAATAAACCTCCTGTCTCTTGCCTGGAGTGGTAAAACAGGTTCACCAGGGGGCATTATCTAATCGTTAATTTCAGGCCAGGTACAATTACTCAAGCTTGGAATCCCAGTGATTTGGGAGGCTGGGGAGAGAAAATCAGTTGAGATCGGGAGTTCAAAACCAGCCTGGGCAAGAAAGTGAGACCTTATCACTACAAAAATTTTTTTAGGCCTGATGTGGTGGGTCACACCTGCAATCCCAGCACTTTGGGAAGGCCAAGGTAGAAGTATCACCTGAGGTCAGGTGTTCGAGACCAGCCTGGCCAACATGGCAAAATCCCATCTCTATTAAAAATACAAAAATTATCTGGGCATGGTGGCGGGCACCTGTAATGCCTCAGGAGCTACTCAGGAGGATAATCAGGAGGCTGAGGCATAAGAATTGCTTGAACCTGGGAGGCAGAGGTTGCAGCGAGCTCAGAATCACACTGCTGGGCGACAGAATGAAACTGTGTCTCAAAATAACAATAATAATAATATATTTTTTTAATTAGCCAGGTATGGTGGCATGAGCCTGAGGTCCCAGCTAATTGGAAGGCTGAGGCAAGAGGATCCCTAAAGCCCAGGAGTTGGAGGCTGCAGTGAGCTCTGATTGTGCCACTGCACTCCAGCCTAGACAATGGAGCAAGACTCTGCCTCTAAAAAAATATATATATATATATTTTTTTTTTGAGATGCAGTTTCACTCTTACTGCCCAGGCTGGACACACCACCACGCCGGCTAATTTTTTGTATTTTTAGTAGAGATGGGGTTTCAGCATATCGGCCAGGCTGATCTTGAACTTTTGACCTCAGGTGATGCACCTGCCTTAGCCTCCCAAAGTGCTGGGATTACAGGCATGAGTCACTGTGCCTGGCCTAAAAAATATTTTTTTAAATTAAGAAAATAAAATCATTAGCTTCAGCTTCAAGTCACTGGTGTGCGGTACTAGCAGAGGGAATCATCCTCCCCAGGCCCTGGCTAACACATGGCTTGTGAGGAGAGCACAGATTACGCTGCCATGAAGTAAAATTATGCCTTCTCCTTTGGCTCAGTTTAATTACCTAGGGCTCAAAGGGGCTCTAGAACCTGCCTGTTAGTGCTGAGATTGTAGTTTTGCATTTTTCACTTTGTTGGAGTTTTAGGAGGTCAGTAAATAACATCCGTTTCTTCCATTACAGAATTTATTTTTTTAATTAATTTTTTTTTTTTTTTTTTTGAGGCTGAGCCTTGCTCTATTGCCCAGGCTAGAGTGCAGGGGTGTGATCTCGGCTCACTGTGACCTCTGCCACCCAGGTTCAGAGATTCTCCTGCATCAGTCTCCCAAGTAGCTGGGATTACAGGTTGTTGTTGTTGTTATTTGTTTGTTTTTTGTATATTTAGCAGAGACGGCTTTTCACCATGTTGACCAGGCTGGTCTTGAACTCCTGACCTCAAGTGATCCACCCACCTCAGCCTCCCAAAGTGCTGGGATTACAGGCGTGAGCCACCATGCCTGGCCATCTTACAGAATGTAGAATCAACTGAAAAATAAGACACAAAAGACAGAATGATGAAGATGAAAATATTCATTTTATTATTAAGGAAGCTAATTGTAAGACACAGCATTTAGAATTGCCAGGAGTGGGGACAGGGGAGCTTACTAACACTTCACCTTTGAGTTAAATCAATTTTCTTAACGAGGCTTGGGCAGAGGTAAATCTTCAGGTCTCTCCCATGGGAGTGGAGCCTGTCCTGAGGCTCCCTAGCTGACCTGTGGGTGGGCAAGCTCCAGAGCTCAGCATGCTATGTCTCCCCTCCCAGATTTGCCAATCAGATGCCAGGGAGGCCCAGGTGTGACAGCTGTGGATGCTGTATGGAGTTGAAGGTTCTGCTCTAATATCCTAATAGGGTCAGGTGCAGTGGCTCACGCCTGTAATCTCAGCACTTTGGGAGGCCAAGGCAGGCAGATCACTTGAGGAATTCATGACTAGCCCGGCCACATGGAGAAACCTCGTCTCTACTAAAAATACAAAAATTAGCCAGGCATGTGGTACATGCCTGTAATCTCAGCTACTTAGGAGGCTGAGGCATGAGAATCATGTGAGCCTGGGAGGCAGAGGTTGCAGTGAGCCAAGATCGCCACTGCACTCCAGCCTGGGCAACAGAGCAAGACTCAGTCTCAAAAAGTAAAAAACAAACAAACATCACAATCGGAAATGCAGCTGAGTTTCCTAAATAGGCATTTTCTTTTTCTTGTATAACCCTTATTATTTTGGAGGCATTTTCTTTAAAAAAAAAATTTTTTTTCCAAATCAGTATTCCTCTCTGTCACCCAGGCTGGAGTGCAGTGTCATGATTATGGCTCACTGCAGCCTCCAACTCCTAGGCCCAAGAAAACCTCCCCCCTCAGCCTCCCAATGTGCTGAGATACAGGCATGGGCCACTGCACCCAGCCCTACACAGGCATTTTCCATTCATCAGCTCACTGACTCATCACTGCCTGAGGAGATAGGAGTTACTGATCTCCACTTCACAGAGGGAGATGCAGAAGCTTCCAGGAACATAGCTGATGGTCCCAAGATGAGATGATTAAGATCCAGAGCCCACCCTTCAGACCTCTGAATTGTGCTGCCTTGGGACTCACTGACTTCACAGTACTCAGTTATTAGCGCAGGACAGACACGTGGGGGTTGAAGGATCGAGGCATCCAGAAGGGAGAACTTAGAGAAAGGCCGAGGAGCCATCCAGGTACGAGAGTAAAGAGCTGGCTGGGGACAGTGGCCGAGGCCTGTAATCTCAGAACTTTGGGAGGCCGAGGCGAGTGTATCCCTTGAGATCAGGAGTTTGAGATCAGCCTGGCCAACATAGTGAAACCCTGTCTCTACTAAAAATACAAAAAATTAGCCTGGAGTGGTGGCATGGGCCTGTAATCTCAGCTACTCAGGAGGCTCAGGCATGAGAATCACTTGAACCTGGGAGGTGGAGGTTGCAGTGAGCTGAGATCATGCCACTGCACTCCAGCCCAGGCGACAGAGTAAGACTCTGTCTCAAAAAAAAGAGTAAAAGACCGGAGACTCAGAGACTCAGTCTTACTGAAAGTCACAAACAGGTGACAAACAGCCACCACTCTCTGTGCCAGCCTCCAAGCCCAGCTCCTTAGTCCTCAGTAGTGACCTGGTCCTTGCATCCCACAACCCCATGACGTATTTGTGGGACACATTGTGTGTGTCAAGGAAGAAAGATCACTTCCCAAATCTCCAGAGCTGTGGGGAAAGGAAACGAGGTTGTCACCATGGGCCACCTCAGAACCAGGTGAGAATCTTGAAGTTGGCTGCTGGAGGAAAGAAGCTCTCTGCTTTGTTCCCTCCAGTAGCCGATGAGGACATTTGTTGGCTTGCTTGCTATTTTTCTCAGTTATGTTAACTTTATTTAATAGGCTGGAACAGTCTCAAAAATCTTTCTCTTCATCATCAGATGCTTGCAAAACTTATGGCCTTTGAGCTTAAACCTGGACTTTTACTCCACCTATAATACGATTTTCCTGCCATGGTGCATTCTGAAGTTCTTCTGAAGAAAACCGAACCCACTCCAAACCTTTGTGAAAGCTGGTCTCCTTGACTCGACGCTGTGGTCCAAGGAATTTTTCCCACAAAAATATTTCTAGGAGGCACATGGCACCTATCTCTGCTAAGGCTGCCATCTTTAGACTTTTTTTTTTGAGACAGAGTCTCGCTCTGTCTCCCAGGCTGGAGTGCAGTGGCATGATTTCAGCTCACTGCAACCTCTGCCTCCCGGGTTCAAGTGATTCTCCTGCTTCAGCCTCCCTAGTGCTGGGATTACAGGTGCCTGCCACCATGCCCGGCCAGCTAAATTTTTTTGTATTTTGGAACCCCTGGCCTCATATGATCCCCCGCCTTGGCCTCCCAATGTGCTGGAATTACAAGGGTTAGCTCCCAGGCCTGGCCACCAATGGAGAAATTTGATTAGAAAATCGTGCCCACTTCTGGCCCTGTTTCTGCCCCTGGCCCCACCATTCTGTCTGAAAAGGATAAGAAAATCTTGTTCCTTCTGTTAAAATAATTAAATGAGAGGCCATTAGCCTGAAGTGACTCTAACACCCTGGAATCCTACATAAGCAAACAGAAACATAACTTAGAATTTAAAAGAAAAGGAATCTTAAGCTCAGCCCAGCACTGGAGTCTACATGGGCATTAGCTGTCTTCTCATTAACCTCCCACTGGGATAGGCCAAGTAAAGCAATGGCTCAAACTTCAACCAATCACAGACTTTCTTTGCTCTGTCTCTTCATTCACCCTATAAAAATCTTGCCTTCCTGCCCCTGCCTGATTCGTGAATTGTTGCCTGCTCAAATAAACTCTTTACTTTCCCATTTAGAGAACAAAAGGTGCATCCCTCTGGCAGTGCTCATTTAATTTTATATAAACACACTTGTGGAGGCTGAAGCAAATCTGATTGATTTTCAATCTAATAATAACATATAAAAACTGTTCCTGGAGTTCTTTCTAAACAGAGCTAGATCAGAATCATCTGAATCATCAGAATCTTCTTTTTTGGAAAAATTAGATTCATCAAATGAATCCTTGGTCAACAAGCGTTCAAGAACAATGTTAAGATTATGCGTAGGAATGCTTTGTTTTCTAGGATTTGATACTTCCAGCGATGGAGAATGACTATATTTTGTCAATGGAAGTACCATTACTAAAAACAGAATGCTGTAAGTAGAATGATGTTGTTTGTTTCCAAAGTCGATATACTAGAGCAATAAAATAAAAGCTAGATCTTGGCCAGGCGCAGTGGCTGATGCCTGGGATCCTAGCTCTTTGGGAGGCTGAGGCAGGTGGATCACCTGAGGTCGGGAGCTGGAGGCCAGCCTGGCCAACATGGTGAAACCCCATATCTACTAAAAACCCAAAATTAGCCACGCATGGCGGTGCAGGTCTGTAATCCCAGCTACTCAGGAGGCTGAGGCAGGAGAATTGCCTGAACCTGGGAGGTGTAGGTTGCAGTGAGTGGAAATCGTGCCATTTCACTCCAGCCTGGGAATTAAAACTCTGTCTAAAAAAAAATAAAGTGAGATCTTTTGCGGCAAAATTATCGCAAGGTAAACCCTGTGGCTGCAAGTGCCACTGGCGAGTGTTTTGGGGACAAGCAGGAAACAGGTTAAAATTTTAACATGCCCAAGCTGATCTTAGAACACTTCTTTGACCTTCCTATCCCTCTCACTCTTACACCCCAAGGAGAAAAGAAATGGAAATATTAAGAATCTGTATGTGGCGGATGGAAGACATTATCAAGAGATATTTTTAGATAGAGCAAGAAGTGTGGGCAGAAGCAGGCCTGGCTATTGCTGGCCCCGGCTAAGATGAGGAGTGTTGGCTGTGATCACTAACCTCCTGCTCCCCAGCTCTCCACACGTTTTCATCTGAGGGCCAGTCCAAGATGGGTGCTATGACTGGAATATTTGCCCCTCCAATCTAATCCCCAGTGTGACAGTACTGGGAGGTGTGGCCTTTAGGAGGTGATTGGGGTCAGGGACGGTGGCTCCCAGCACTTTGGGAGCCTGAGGCAGGTGGATCACAAGGTTTTGAGTTCAAGACCAGCCTTGCCAACATGATAAAACCCCATCTCTACTAAAGATATAAAAATTAGCCAGCCATGGTGGCAGGCGCCTGTACTCCCACCTATTCAGGAGGCTGAGGCAGGAGAATTGCTTGAACCCCAGAGGTGGAGGTTGCAGTGAACCGAGATGGCGCCACTGCATTCCAGCCTGGGTGACAGAGCAAGACTTCAACTCAAAAAAAAAAAAAAAAAGAGGT
This sequence comes from Cebus imitator, assembly GCF_001604975.1. NCBI lineage: Eukaryota > Metazoa > Chordata > Mammalia > Primates > Cebidae > Cebus > Cebus imitator. The sequence continues at coordinate 690,887 of NW_016107994.1, forward strand.
GATTGGGGCGTGAAGACTCTGAGCTCACAAATGGATTAATCCATACATGAATGAATGGATTAATGGGTTATCATGGGTGTAGAATTGGTGGCTTCATAAAAGCATAATGAGGCTGGGCGCGGTGGCTCACGCCTGTAATCCCAGCACTTTGGGAGGCCGAGGCGGGTGGATCACGAGGTCAAGAGATTGAGACCATCCTGGTCAACATGGTGAAACCCCGTCTC
>NW_016107994.1:692310-695611 GCF_001604975.1 Cebus imitator
ACTCCTGGGTTCAAGCAATTCTCCTGCCTCACCCTCCCAAATAGCTGGGATTACAGGCACCCACCACCAGGCCTAGGTAATTTTTGTATTTTTAGTAGAGACAGGAGTTTTACCATGTTGGCCAGGCTGGTCTCAAACTCCTGGCTTCAAGCAATTCACCCACCTCAGCCTCCCAAGTGTTGGGACTACAGGTGTGAGCCAACATGCCCGGCCTCTCTCTCTTTTTTTCTTTTTTTAGGATTGAGTTTCGCTCTGTCTCCCAGGTTGGAATGCAGTGGTGCAATCACAGCTCACTGCAGCCTCAACCTCCTTGGCTCAAGTGATCTTTCTTCCTCAGCCTCCCAAGTAGCTGGGACTGTGCACACCATACCTGGCTAATTTTTGCATTTTTTGCAGACACAAGATCTCACCATGTGGCTCAGGCTGGTCTCAAATTCCTGGACTCAAGCAATCCTCTTGCCTTGGCCTCCCAAAGTGCTGGGATTACAGGTGTGAGACACAAGCTCTGGCCTAAACTTTCAATGTAGCATGAGCATAAATTTTGTGATCAGATAAAGAGCAACAAGGGGGAAAAATATCCTTAGGTGTCAGAGTAGAAAATGTGAGTTTTCATGTGAGGAGAGAGAAGGAAGTTGGCAAAGAAATTCACTTGGAACTGTGGTACACATCCCTTTTCTCTTAAGAAGTCCCAGTGACTTCTTAGCAGATCCTGATTTCTGAAAATTCACCCGGAGTTGAATATGATCATCTCTTCTCAGAGCATTGGAGTTCTATTCCTCAGTAAGTCAAGCTGAAGCTTTCTGGGAACTGGATGGCTGAGAAAGACCCTGAAGGGCAAGCATGCTATGTCTTAAGTTTTTCCACTGGTTGAAGTCCTCAATCCCGGCTAGTATGCCCAATGCGGTTCTGGAGGACTAGACTTCCTCATGGCCCAACTCTCCCCTGTGAGCGCATGATCCACATGATCCTGGCTCAAGGCAAGAATAAGTCTTTTCTGGCCAACTTTAGTTTTTATTTCCACTTTTCCAGGTACAACCCATGTTCTAAAAATTCAGAAAAAGAGAGAGCCAAGGGTGTGTGTGGCCGTATATATGTGTGTGTGTCTCTGTATATGTGTGTGATTGTGTATCTGTGTGTATGGCTGGGTGTATGAGTATGTGACTGTGTATGTCTGTGGGGCTATGCATATGTGTGTGTGGCTGGCTATGTAAGTGTGTGTGTGACTGTGCATATGTGTGTGTGGCTGTATAAATATGTGAGCATGACTGTGTATATGTGTATGTGGCTGTGTATATGTGTGATTGTGTATATGTGTGTGACTGTATATATATATATATATGTGTGTGGCTGTGTATATATGTGTGGGACTGTGTGTGTGTGTGGCTGTGTATGTGTGTGACTGTATATATATGTGTGGCTGGGTATATAAGTGTGTGTGTGACTGTGTATACGTGTATGTAGCTGTTTATGTGTGTATGTGTGACTGTGTGTGTGTGTGGCTGTGTGTGTGTGTGGCTGTGTATATGCATGTGTGTGTCTGTGTATATGTGTGTGGTTGTGTGTATATGTGTGTGTGACTGCATATATGTGTGTGATTGTGTATAAGTGTGTGTGACTGTGTATGCGTGTGTGGCTGTGTATATGTCTGAATGTGACTGTGTATATGTGTGTGTGACTGTATATGTGTGTGTCTGTGTATATGTGTGTGACTGTGTATATGTGTGTGTGTGACTGTGTATGTGTGTGTGACTGTGTACATATCTGCGTGTGACTATGTATATGTGTGCGTGACTGTGTATATGTCTGCGTGTGAATTTGTATGTGTGTGTGGTTGTGTGTATATGTGTGTGTGACTGTATATGTGGCTGTATATACGTGTGCGTGGCTGTGTGCATGTGCGTGACTGTGTATATGTGTGTGTGGTCGTGTACACATATATATGGCCGCATATATAAGTGTGTGTATATCCAAGGGTGCCTGTATTTTCCAGCCGTTTTCTGTGAAACTTGCCCTCTGTTTTGGGTAACAGAATTCTGGCTCTCTCCTGTTACCTTCTGAGGATTTCTAGAAATGCTTGTGACTTGGTGAGCCGTGGCTCCCAATCGGGGTTTCTGCCACCTGCCCACAGCTCCTGGCCATCCCATTACTACTTAGATATTTGGTGCCACTTTGCTCCTTCCTTCAAGCCCTTAGAGCACCGAGACTGAGCTAATTAAAGTCACAACCTTTCCTATACACTTGGAAATATCATAGGGCAGACAGCACAAGAAGAAGAGCTTAAATCTCAGCTCTGTCGCTGGCCACATGGGTCACCTGGGGTCGCTTCCTGGCCAGCACGTCCTTGGCCTGCCTCCGTGCTCGGTGGGCGCCTTCCTCTCAGGGCTCAGCCTTGTTCCAATCTTGCCTCCCCACAGGCCCAGGGACCTCCAAACTCCCCGAATCCTGGAAGTCCATTAAAAAAGCCCCAAATCAGTTAACACTGTCGCCGGTCAAGCAGGCATGCTTCCCCTGAGCAGAGTGGCTGAGTTCTGTCCTTAGAACTGAACCTGTGCTTGCCAGGCATGGGCAAAAGCATTGAAGTTGCTTTTTCCCCCCCATCCACAAAAAGCTGTCCTCCAACCCTCAGAATGATTTCTGTGGGCCATGTGATCCAGTAATATTCTCAGCTTTGAGGAAGTTCAGGCCCCATCCCAGACACTGTAATTCAGTAGGTTGAGGGCCGGGAATCTGCATTTTTAGAAAATGTTCCAGGTTTCTCAGGTTCTCAGGATCTGGAAAATAAAAATAAAAGCAAATTAAGGCTGGGCGCAGTGGCTCACAGTAATCCTGGCACTTTGGGAGAACGAGGCGAGTGGATCACCTGAGGTCAAGAGTTCAGGACCAGCCTGGCCAACATTGTGAAACTAAAAATACTAAAAAATACGGTCTCTACTAAGAATGCAAAAACATTAGCCAGGCGAGGCAGGAGAATTGCTTGAACCCAGGGTACGGGGATTGCAGTGAGCCGAGATCACGCCACTTCACTCCAGCCTGGGCAAAAGAGTGAAACTCCACCTCAAAAAAAAGGAGAAAATTAAAATTAAAAAAAAAGAAAAAGGAAAATGCCCCCACGTAATTCTAATGCAGGTGATTCTCTAACCATACTTTCAAAAACTCTGACTCCAGCAAAGGGCAAAAACCAAGACCTTTTTAAAAACACAATTTACCAGACCTTCTCTTTCTCCTTTCTTACTGTTCCCTTTTTTCCTCCCTTCCTGTCTTCCTCGTCTTTCTCTTCTTTCTTTTTCTCCTTCTACTTTCT
>NW_016107994.1:695830-698228 GCF_001604975.1 Cebus imitator
TTTTGAGACCAAGTCTCGCTCTGTTGCCTAGGCTGGAGTGCAGTGGGCTGATCTTAGCTCACTGCAACCTCTGCTTCCCAAGTTCAAGCGGGTCTGCCTCCCAACTGCAAGTGATTCTCTTGCCTCAGCCTCCCGAGTAGCTAGGACTACAGGTGCACACCACCATGCCCAGCTAATTTTTGTATTTTTAGTAGAGATGGGGTTTCACCATGTTGGCCAGGCTGGTCTGGAACTCCTGACCTCAGATGATCCACCTGCCTCGGCCTTCCAAAGTGCTGGGTTTACAGGCATGAGCCCTGTGCCCAGCTTGTTATAGGTCATTTTAATTTTTGTATTTGATTTTTCTGCCCTCCTCTAATTTCTTTTTTCACCATGAACTTATATTATTTTGTCATTATCACGACAACATAAAGAAGCGTAAAAAACTTAAATGGATACTGGATTAGGTAGGCACTAAAATTTTTTTAAAAAGATGAAAAAGAAAAGAAAAAGAAAACCTCAACTGGACTTGGTGGCTTGTGCCTGTAATCCCAGCACTTTGGGAGGCCAAGGCGGGCAGATCACCTGAGGTCAGGAGTTTGAGACCAGCTTGGCCAACATGGCAAAACCCCATCTCTACTAAAAATACAAAAATTAGCCAGGCTTGGTGGCACACAACTGTAATCCCAGCTACTCAGGAGGCGGAGACACAAAAATTGTTTGAACCTGGGAGGCAGAGGTTACAGTGAGCTAAGATTGTGCCACTGCACTCCAGCCAGGGCAACAGAGCAAGACTCTTGTCTAAAAAAAAAAAAAATAGCCAGATGTGGTGGCTGGTGCCTGTAATTCCAGCTACTCTGGAGGCTGAAGAACAAGAACTGCTTGAACTCTGGAGGTGGAGGTTGCAGTGAGCCAAGACTGTGCCACTGCACTCCAGCCTGGACAACAGAGGGAGACTCTGTTTCAAAAAAAAAGGAGAAGAAGAAGAAGAAGGAGGAGGAGGAGGAGGAGGAGAGGAAGAAGAAGAAGAGGAAAGAAGAAGAAAGAAGAAGAAAGAAGAAGAAGAAGAAAGAGAAAGAAAGCCTACATGACTTCCAGGAAGCATGTCAACTGGGAAGCTGGATTTTGTTCAGGAGTCTTCTCTGTTCAGGGGGAATACATCATCTCCTGATATCTTATCTCAGTAATCAGGGGCTTGTTTCTAGGAATCCAAAGAAACATCCCAAGTGACAGTGTGTACAAGACAGAAAGTTCCTGTGGTTTGGGGTGGTGGAGGTCAGAGCCTAGAAAGGGAAAGGGTACTGGAGGTAAAAGACGATCCGCCTCCCAGGCCTGCAGAGCAGATCATTTTCTTACCATTCTCTGGCCTTCCCTCCCTCCAACACATCCCTGGGGCCTTTCTGGCCTCCCAGCAGATTGATCCTACACCGCTTTTCTATTAGCATGAAGGTAAGACTCACATCAGTGCTCTCTCCTGTGAAATGGAGAAGAGAAATAATCATTTTCTACAGAAGGGTGTTGGAAGAATTAAATAGAAATGCTTGTGTGGCTGGGAGTGGCGGCTTACATCTGTAATCCCAGCACTTTGGGAGGCCAAAGTGGGAGGATTGCTTGAGCTCAGGGGTTCGAGACTAGCCTGGGTAACACAAGGAGACACTGTCTCTACAAAAAGTTTTTAAAAATCAAAAATCTCTCCCTCAGAATGCTTGCCCTATTTCCCTGGGGCCTCTGCAACTTATTAACATTACCACACCCGCTTTTGCTTCATCCAAAGCAATCACATTTATGAATCATGGAGTTAGTGTTTAAGTCCCATTGTTTTCCTAATAAACAGGAAAGCAAATGCTTAGCTGTTAGCATTGTAACAGTTCGGTGGGGTCCCACCTAGAAATAGCTCATGTGCCCCAAGGGTGTAAGTACTGAGATCCATAATTAAAGCAAGATCCCTTTGCACTGCTTGGTGTTGGTAAGGCTTAAATACATACAATTTTATTGATTCTAAGAAGTAAGAGTGGAGGAGGCGAGAGGACCCAACGCATGGAAGGAGGGATGAGGGAAGGGAAGAAAGAAAGACTTCCATTGGGGGTCGGTGTGGGGAATGGCATCCAAGCATAGCCCTGGAGCCTGCACTGCAGATCACCTGGCAGGTAGAAAAAGGTTGAGGACAGAAATGGAGAACAGGGAAGTGCTTTTACAAAAGAAAACATACATGAGGCCAACAAACATGAAAAAATGCTCATCATCATTGGTCATTAGAGAAATGCAAATCAAAACTACATTGAGATACCATCTCATGCCAGTTAGAATGGCGATCATTAAAAAATTTGGAGACAACAGATGCTGGAGAGGATGTGGAGAAATAGGAACACTTTTACACTGTTGGTGGGAGTGTAAATTAGTTCAACCATTGTGGAAGACA
>NW_016107994.1:699253-705306 GCF_001604975.1 Cebus imitator
AAAAAAAAAAAAAAAAAAGAACAAAGATCAGAAGACGAAGAAGAGCAGGACCTCAGATCATTCAAGGAATTGCCTCCCGGGCCGCTCTAGGAGGGGAAGTGGGTGAAGGATGAGCCTGGGCTGTGTATTTACAGGAGAAGCTAAGTTCAGATAAAAAAGGGCTTGCATGCCATCTGGGGAGTTTGGACTTGATCCTGATGGATATGGTGAAATTCAGGTGTCTGAGGCCTGGATACCACGTGTTCCAATTACAGCCTAAGAAGATCTCAGGAAAATTATTTAGAGTGGCTCAGAATAAGAGGTACATTCACAAGGATGGGTACCAAGATTTCGAGCCTGATACATTTGTAAAAATAGCTCTCATGCTTCTAGTTCTCACTTTTTTGTGTTTTCCCGCCTTGTTCTTTAACAGGGGCTTCCAAATAAATCAGTCCATACGAAAGTGTACATTTATTTCACAGAAATGAGCAGCATGTTTCTGATATAAGCTCCTACTGTCTCATGCAGCCACAGCTCTTCGAGAAATCGGGCTAATGAAAGTCAGAAACCCAGGATCTGACTTCAGTTCCTTCCGATGCCCCACCTTCCTGAGGAAAACCAGCATTAGCAGGTCTATCAACTGCCCCTCTCTTTTTTTCTTTTTTGAGACAGAGTCTCGCTCTGTCAACCAGGCTGGAGTGCTGCGGTGTCATCTTGGTTCACTGCAATCTCTGCCTCCCGAGTTTAAGTGATTCTCCGGCCTCAGCCTCCTGAGTAGGTGAGATTAGAGGTGCGCACTGCCATGCCCGGCTAAGTTTTGTATTTTTATTGGAGACGGGGGTTTCACCATATTGGCCAGGCTGGTCTCAAACTCCTGACCTCAAATGATCCTCCGGCCTCGGCCTCTCAGAGTGCTGGGATTACAGGCATAAGCCACCGTGCCCAGCCTCAACTGCCCCTTTCAATCTCGATCAGTTCTAGTCTTTCCTCGGCTACCCACTACCACAGCAGTTCCTACCCTCATTGTCTCTTATCTCAATGCTTAGTAATTATCTACGAACTAGTCTCAATGCTGGTTTTATCTCAGTTCCTTGACTTAGCAGCTAAGGATTCTGAGTAGCTAAAGGATCCTAAGCAAATCTGTTAAGATTACTGTCTCAGTTTCCTCATCTGTCAACTAGAGATAATAAATGAATATAACTGCCTCATAGGTTGTGGGGATCATGTGAGCTACTGAGTTGAAACACTGACTATACTACATGGCACAGAGTAGAAGTTCAGTAAAGGCTTGGTATTAATATCATCACTCCACTCTTACCTCCCATTCTGTTTATTAGAGCTGCCTAAAAAAAAATAAAATAACCACCAGTCATGGTGGCTCATACCTGTAATCCCAGTGCTCTGAGGCCAGGAGTTTGAGACCAACCTGGGCAATGCAGCAAGAACCTGTCTGTACAAGAAATAATACTAATAATGAAATGCTGGATGTGGCAGGATGAGCCTGTAGTGCCAGCTACTTGGGAGGCTGAGGCGGGAGGATCATTGAGCCCACGAATTTGAGGCTGCAGTTAGCTATGATTGCGCCACTGCACTTCAACCTGGGTGACAGAGCAAGACCCTGTGTCTTAAAAAAAAAAAAAAAAAAAGAACCAGTAAGCCAGTAATGTTATTATTTGGACACGTGGTGGCTCACACCATAATCCAAACTCTCTGGGAAGCCAGGGCAGGAGGATCGTTTGAATCCAAATGTTCGAAACCAGTCTGGGCAACATGACAAGACCCTATCTCTGCCAAAAGAAAAAAAACCTATGGGCTTAAAACAACAATGACCATTGACTATTATTATCTCTCAGGGTTCTGAAAGTTGACTGGGCTTAGCTTGGTTGTTCTCTCAGGGTCTCAAGAAGTTTCTAGTCAGATGGAGGCTGGGACTGGAGTCAGTGAGTGAGCGAGTCAGTCTTGCTTACTCTTGTAGCTGATGTTGGCTGCTGACGGCCTCAGACCTTTGCTGAGGCTGTTATTCAAAAGTGCCTGTGGCCTCTCTTTCTGGCTTGGACTTCTTCACTGCATGGTGCCTGGGTTTCAATAGACAGTGTCCTAAGAAAGAGAGTTAGGTGGAGGTTGTATCACCTTGTATGACCTTGCCTCAGAAGTCACGCAATGTCACTTCTATTGCTTTTGAGGACTAAGCTCTGATTTTTTTTTTTTTGAGGTGGAATCTTGCTCTGTCACCCAGGCTGGAACACAGTGGTACAATCTCAGCTCATTGCAACCTCCGCCTCCCAGGTTCAAGTGAGTCTCCTACTTCAGCCTCCCAAGCAGCTGGGACTATAGGTGTGAGCCACCACACCCGGCTAATTTTTTGTATTTTTAGTAGAGACTGGGTTTCACCATGTTAGCCAGGATGGTCTCGATCTCCTGACCTTGTGATCCACCCATCTTAGCTTCCCAAAGTGCTAGGATTACAGGCATGAGCCACCATGCCCGGCTAAGCTCTGATTTTTTTTTTGTCTTGCTCATATTCCTACCTAAAGGGTCTAGGGAGTCATGCCTTACAAACCATAAATTCTCATCAGCGGGGTTATTTGACTCTATATATTGTGACTTAGTTTTCAATCTGACTCTGGCATAACATTATGAGACAAGGAAAAAATATTTAGCCCCAAATTATATTTCCTTGCCATATCTTGAAATTGCCCTGCAAAGCCTCTTATGGGAAAAATTCACATGCTATAGAGAATCACTTTTCCTCTTTGTTTTCCTTCCTTTCCTTCCAGATCCAGGAGATAATTAACTAAGCCAGGCACTCTTTTAGGTTCCATAAGAGATATTTTACAGCTGGATGTGGTGGCTCACGCCTGTAATTCTAGCACTTTGGGAGACTGAGGCGGGTGAATCACAAAGTCAGGAGTTTGAGACTAGCCTGGCCAACATGGTGAAACCCTGTCTCTACTAAAAACACAAAAATTAGCCAGGTGTGGTGGTGTGTGCCTGTAATCCCAGCTACTAGGGAGGCTGAGGCACGAGAATCGCTTGATCCCGGGAGGCAAAGTTTCAAGTGAACTGAGATCGCGCCACTGCACTCCAGTCTGGTGACAGAGCAAGACTTTGTCTTTGAAAAAAAAAAAAAAAAGAAAAGAAAAGAAACATATTACAACCCACTTTCTCTCTGAAATCTGCTATCCGAGAGATTCCTCTGCACAATAATACTTGGTCTCCACAATCCTTTATCTCAACCTTAACATTCCTTTCCATAGATCCCAGGTCTTCAGATAAACTCAACCAATTGTCAACCAGAAAATGTTTAAATTTACCTATAGCCTGGAAGCTCCTGCGTTGAGTTGTCCCACCTTTCTGAACCAACCAGAGTACTTCTTAAATGTATTTGATTGATATCTCATATCTTCCTAAAATATATAAAACCAAGCTGTACCCCGACCACCGCGGACACATGTTCTCGGGCTGGAGTGCAGTGATGTGATCTTGGCTCACTGCAACCTCCACCTCCCAAGTTCACGAGATTCTTGTGCCTCAGCTGGGACTATAGGCTACGTCCAGCTAATTTTTGTATTTTCAGTAGAGATAGGGTTTCACCGTGTTGGCCAGGCTGGTCATGAACCCCTGACTTCAGGTGATCTGCCCACCTCAGCCTCCCAAAGTGTTGGGATTATAGGTGTGAGCCACCATGCCCAGTTTTCTCTTTTCATTCCCAAAGTGATAGGATTGCTTGAGCCCAAAAGTTCGAGATCAGCCTAGGCAACATAGTGAGACCTTGTCTCTCCAAAAAAAAAGTATAAATGAATAAAACAATTAAAAAAAAAAACAGATTTCTTCCTTTTTTTTTTGAGATGGAGTTTTGCTCTTGTTGCCTAGCTGGTGCAATGGTGCGATCTCAGCTCACTGTAACCTCTGTTTCCCAAGTTCAAGGGGTTCTCCTGCCTCAGCCTCCTAAGTAGCTGGGATTAAAGGCACACAATACCATGCTCAGCTAATTTTGTATTTTTAGTAGAGACTGGGTTTCTCCATGTTGATCAGGCTAGTCTCAAACTCCCGACCTCAGGTGATCTGCCTGCCTTGGCCTCCCAGAGTGCTGGGATTACAGGTGTGAGCCACCGTGTCTGGCCTAAACTTTTTCTTTTTATAAGGACACCAGTCATATTCAATTAGAGCCCAGCCTAATGACCTCATTTCAACTTGATTGCTTTTATAAGGACATTATTATTTCCAAACGATGTTACATTCTGAGATACTGGGGGTTAGAAGTTCAGCATACCTAATTTTTTGGTCAAGGGGTGAGGGGGTGAGGTGGATAAAATTCAACCCATGACAACTACGCTCAGTTGAGCGGTTCTCACTCACCATCACTGTCAGATGCTGGCTTCAGCCGGCATCATCCCCAAGGCTTGCTTACTCACATGGCTAGTGGCTGATTCTGGCTGTTGGCTGGGATCTCAGCTGGGCTTTCAACCAGAATTCTTTTTTTTTTTTTTTAAAGAAAGAAAAAGAGAAAGGGGGAGAGAGAACAGGAGTCTTGCTTTGTTGCCCAGGCTGGAATGCAATCTAAAAATAGGTATTAAAAACCTCTTTTATGCCAATAATTGTACTTAACAGTGGAGACAGGAAGGAATAAGGGAAGAAAATAACAAACAGCCAACCAATATTTCATTTAAATCTGTGAAATGCTATGCAAATGCTGAAGAGTGATTTACTTCCATTTATGTGCTCACTTTCAAAATAGGTGTAATATGACACTGAAAAAAAATGTATGTTCTGTGGACCTGGGGTGAAGAATTCTATAAATATTCACTGAGTTTACTTGTTCCAGGTCTGAGTTCAAATAATAAATGTCCCTGTTAATTTTCTATCTCATTGATCCGTTGAATATTAACAATGTGGTGTCAAAGTCTCCCGCTATTATTGTGCGGGAGTCCAGGTCTCTTTATAAGTCATTAAGAACTTGTCTTATGTATCTGGGTGCTCCTGTATTGGGTGCATATATATTTATGATCATTGACTCCTGTTGTTATGTTGATCCTTTTACCATTATGTAATGTCCTTCTTTGTTTCTTTTAGTCTTTGTTACCATTAAAGTCTATTTTGTCAGAGAAAAAATTTACAACTCCTGTTTTTTTTTTTTTTTTTTTTGCTCTCCATTTGGTTGGTGAGTCCTCATCGAACCTTTTGAGTCTTTGTGTGTCCTTGCTTATGAGATGGATCTGGATACAGTGTGCCAATGGGTTTTGACTTTTTATTCAATTTGTGTGTCTGTGCCTTTGATTGGGACATTTAATCCATTTAAATTTAGGATTAATATTGATATTTGTGAATTTAATATTGTCATTTAATGCTAGCTGGCTATTTTGCCCATTAGTTGATATAGATTCTTCATTATGAAGATACTCTTTACCTTTCGGTAAGTTTTTGGGATGACTGATACTGGTTGTTCCTTTGTGTGTAGTGCTTCTTTCAGAAGCTCTTGTAAAGCAAGCCTGGTGGTGATGAAATCTCTGAGTGCTTGCTTGTTCGTGAAAAATTTTATTTTTCCTTCATTTATGAAGCTTAGTTTGGCTGGCTATGAGATTCTGGGTTGAAAATTCTTTTCTTTGAGGATATTGAATATTGACCCCCACTGTCTTCTAGTTTGCAGGGTTTCAGCTGAGAGATCTGCTGTGGGTCTGATAGGCTTCCCTTTATGGGTAACCTGACCTTTCTCTCTAGCTGCCCTTAGAATTTTCTCCTTTATTTCAACCCTGGTGAATCTAACGATTATGTGTCTCGGGGTTGCTCTTCTTGAGGAATATCTTTGTGGTGTTCTCTGTATTACCTGAAGTTGAGTATTGTCCTGCCTTACTAGATTAGGAACATTTTCCTGAATAATATCCTGAAGAATATTTTCCAGCTTGGATTCATTCTCTTCATGACATTCAGGTACACCTATCAAACGTAACTTAGGTCTTTTCACATAGTCCCATATTTCTTAAAGACTTTACTCGTTCCTTTTTACTCTTTCTTCTCTAATCTCGTCTTCTTGTTTCATTTCACTAAGTTGATCTTCGACCTCTGATATCCTTTCT
>NW_016107994.1:706246-708879 GCF_001604975.1 Cebus imitator
AAAAAAAAAAAAAAAAAAAAAAAAAATTAGACTCTGCCCCTTGAGGGGAGAAGGGGAGAAATGTCAACAAATTTGCAGACAGATTTTAAAATCACCACATCCTCCATCCTCTAATCCTTTCACAATGCTGCTGACAGCAAGAGCGGGGTTTTTCTGAAATGCAAATCTGACCATGCTATTTTCTTGCTTATAACTCTTTAATAGTGCCTCCTTCCTTTCTTTCTTTCTCTTTTCTCTCTCTCTCTCTCTCTTTCTTTCTTTCTTTCTTTCTTTCTTTCTTTCTTTCTTTCTTTCTTTCTTTCTTTCTTTCTTTCTTCTTTCCTTTCCTTCTTTCCTTCTTTCTTTCTTCTTTTTCTTTCTCTCTTTCTTTCTTTCTTTTCTTTCTTTCCTTTCTTCTTTTTTGAGACAGAATCTCGCTCTGTCGCCCAGATTGGAGTGCAGTGGCAAAATCTTGGCTCACTTCAAACTCCGCCTCCCGGTTTCAAGTGATTTTCATGCCTCAGCCTCCCAAGTAGCTGGGATTACAGGCATGCACCACCATGCCCAGCTAATTTTTGTATTTCTATAAGAAACAAGGTTTCACCATGTTGGCCAGGCTGGTCTCCAACTCCTGGCCTCAAGTGATCTGCCTGCCTTGGCCTCCCAAAGTAATTGGATTATAGGCATGAGCCACCACACCCGGCCTTATTTCTAATGAGATAGAGGCCAAATCCCTCAGCATGACCTTTAGGGCCTTCATTTCCAATGTCCTCTCTACCAAGAACCACCTGGGAGCCTGTCAATATGAAGCCTCCTCTCAGTGAATTGGAAGTCATGGAACATGATTGCTGTTCAAGAAAGGTAAATTTGCAGATAAATACAAAATGAAATTGAAGCAGAGATATGCAGTCACCCAAAAGAGACAGAATGGCTTTCAGGCCAAAATACTTTGCTGTAAAACCAACTGAAAGGGTTGCCATGTCCAAATTGGGATTGTGTTTATCAGAAGTGGAGCTGGGCAGCCACAGAGCCTGGCACCATCCACTCTAGCTTTGTGAGAAGACAGGGAGCCCTGGCCCAAGGACCTGGCCTGATGATTCTGAAATGTCTACTGTAGAAATAAACTATTCGAATACCCTAACTCGCTGGGACTAACTTCTTTGTTCCAAAGATACATCTAGCCACTCTGATTACGATCTGGCTTCCCATATAGCTTATTATGGGAGAGAATTAGGCTGCTATGATGGTCCACATGCCTCTATAAATGAATAAACTAGCCTTCTGGGGTTAGTCATCAGCTTCCCAGATTGCATTAATGGGAGTCTGTCAAATCTGCTCTGTGTGCTCAACTGATTTCTGAGCTTGTGTGGCTAAGGATGAACAAGGGTGAAAGTAGAGTGGGGTGAAAGGCACCTTGGACACAAAATTTAAGGAGGTACTTATTCTCAGGGACTGGCAAGTGTGTCTTACTCTGTTTTATATTGCTGGAACAGAATACCTGAAACTGGATAATTTACAAAGAAAAGTTTTTTTGTTTTGTTCTGTTTTGTTTTTTTGAGATGGAGTCTCACTCTGTTGCCCAGCCTGGAGTTCAGTGGTGGGATCTCAGTTCACGGCAACTTCCACCTCCCGGGTTCAAGCGATTCTTCTGCCTCAGCCTCCCAAGTAGCTGGGATTACACGTGTCTGCCACCACATATGGCTAATTTTTATTTTTAGTAGAGATAGGGTTTTACCATGTTGGCCAGGCTGGTCTTGATCTCTTGACTTCAGGTGATCCTCCAGCCTCGGCTTCCCAATGTGCTGGGATTACAGGTGTGAGCCACCGCCCTTGGCCAAGAGACTTTTTCATCTCATGGTTCTGGAGGCTGGGAAGTTCAAGATCAGGCATCCGCATCTGGTGAGGGCCTCATGCTGCTTCATAGCATGGTAGAAAGCAGAAGGGGAGAGAAGGAACGTGCAAGGGAAAACAGGGCTGAAGTCCCTGTAACTAAACCCCTTTCCCTGAGAAAGGCATTAATTCCTCTTAACCACCTAATTACCTCTTAAAGACCCCACCTTCCAGCACCGCCACAGTGGTAATCAAATTTTTACATGAGTTTCAGAGGTGATAAACCATATTTAAACCATAGCAAATTGCTTTCTTTCTTTTTTTTTTTCCCGAGACAGCGTCTTGCTCTGTCACCCAGGCTGGAATGCAGTGGCGTGATCTCGGCTCACTGAAATCTCTCCCTCCCAGGTTCAGTAATTCTCTTGTGTCAGCCTCCTGAGTAGCTGGGATTACAGGTGCATGCCACTACACCCAGCTAATTTTTTTGTATTTTTGGTAGAGACGTGGTTTCACCATGTTGGTCAGGCTGTTCTCAAACTTCTGACCTCGTGATCTGCCTGCCTCAGGCTTCCAAAGTGCGGGGATTACAGGGCAAATTTCTTTCTTAAACTTTATGCCCTGGGTGCCTCTCTTGCCTCACCCTAGTTTCAGCCTGATACATTCAGCAAAGCAGGTGCCGTGTTAGGGAATCACCTTTATCTGATTAGAACCTAAGCTCCTAGTTCCAAAGGTGAGATTCTAATCTGCTAGCTTTTCCTCTAGGTGGGTGGTCCTTTCTTTTCTTTCTTTTTCTCTTTCTTTTTCTTTTTTTTTTTTTTTGAGAC
>NW_016107994.1:709502-710706 GCF_001604975.1 Cebus imitator
TTGTATTTTTAGTAGAGATGAGGTTTCACCATGTTGATCAGGCTGGTCTCGAACTCCTGACCTCATGATCCACCCACTTCGGCCTCCCAAAGTGCCAGGATTACAGGCTTAGAGCCACCACGCCTGGTCCCCTAAATATGTATTATACTTTCTTCCACCTCCAGCTCAACCTTCTATTAATAGCAAGCAAGTAACACCTCCCTCTCACTCCTTGGTTAGCTCTGGCCCTAAGCAACTAAAGCATATGCTGATTAGCTAACGTCATTTCTTCTGTCCCCTGGCCAGCTTTGTGTGGCTAATTACATGGGTAACTCCAGATCCCACTGGGCAAGATATTGGGATTTGGGGAGGCAGGCAGCAGAGAGCCAGGACGAGGCATCATCCTGTCAGGGTTACGACAGCCACCTCTATCGTGGCCGCTCACACCTCTCTTGCAGCGCTGGAGATATCCCGAGCATGAGGTAGGAGTGAGATGAAAGTAAAGGACAGAAAGATGTCTCAGATTTCCCAGGCATCTGTGCTGGCCGATATTTTAGAACTCCTTTCAAATCAGTGGGTTAATGTAGCGAGGCGAGACCACATCAGGCTGGTCCCAGTCTGGTACTTGGGATTAATGTATCGTAAAAGGAATAAGGGATGTGGCTGTGGGCAATTAGAAAGCCAGTGGCTCTGGGAATACTAGCCGGCAGAGTTCACACCCCCAGCGAGTGGGGCAGTTTTTCTTTCTGTCTTCACCTTTCGCTCTTGGCTCCCTCCGATGGGCTTGGCCTAAAAAGTCCCTTTGTGCAGAGAAAGCAATGCAGTGGAGAGAGAAGCTCTTCCATTTTGGCAAAAGTCAGACCTAGCTTTGAATTCTCAATCTGCCACGGACCGTCTGTGAGATATTGGTCAAGTTAGTTAACCTCTTTGGGCCTCAGTTTCCCCAGCTGCAAAATGAGGACTGTAAACCTACTCCTAATGTGATATTGTGCTGGCCTAGAGACAGAACCGGAGCAAAACTATTTTATAAAATGCAAAACTGTTTTTAGATAAGTTGAAATGGCTGCCCCATTCTCCTTACAATAACTACTGTCCTTGGCCTCTGTAAATAGAACTGCCAGTTTGTTCCTCAAAACTATGTAAAGCTGCTTACCTTTTCTTATCAGTAACTGCTAAAATCTGTGACTTCTATCACCACCCAGACGATGTGTAAACAAATGTATAT
>NW_016107994.1:711157-713827 GCF_001604975.1 Cebus imitator
GTCAAATACAACATTTGGAGTTCCCCAGCGAGATATTCTCTTTTTGTTATCACCAGACAAAAGCCATCTCAGAATCTCGCCCGGGCGGCTGCTCCCACCTTGGGGGCCTCTGGGGAGGCGCCCCCTGTTCTTTCGCAGGGCCCCGGAGAGCCACCGTGGAGGATAAGCGACCTCTCGGCCGACATTCACCTGAAATTCCTCAGGGTCCTAAAAGAAAAAGCCTCCGGAGGTAAGTATGGTCTGGGCCTGTGTCGGGGGACTGACGAGTCATTGCAACTCTGACCTGGCAAGCCTCGCCGAGACGTCGCTTGAGGCTTCTGGTAGCTGGTGCAGGGGGTACCAGCGTTCGCTTCTGGTGGCTGTCATAGTGGGTGGCAGCCTTCTGGTAGCTGGTGCAGAGGGTACCAGCGTTCGTTTCTTGTAGCTGGTGCAGAGGGTACCAGCGTTCGCTTCTGGTAGCTGGTGCAGAGGGTACCAGCGTTCGCCCCTGGTAGCTGGCATAGTGGGTGGCAGCGTTCGGTTGTTTTCCGTAACCTCTGTGTGAGTAAGAGAGTGAGTGTGTATATATGTAGTCCCACGGCTGAAAGGCTACGGGGCTTGTGTGGGCCTTCACCCGCGGTTCCACTGGGGCGTCGTAGGGCATAACAGTGATTCACCTCAGAGCTGTCCTCCTTGGACTTCCATCCTGAGGTGACCAGGCCCGGGGATTATATGGGTACACCTTAGCCAAGACGCCCCTGAAAATTCTTCCGAGAAAGTGGCCGGGCAGGCATCTGACTGGTCTCCCATCTGGGGGGCACCCACCCTTTGTCTGTCACTCTTGTATGTGGTCCTGTCTCGTCTGTGAATTTGTCAGTTTTATTAAACTCCTGCTAGCAGACATACACTGGTTCAGGCCATCTTCCCTTAAGGTAGGAGATATCTTACAGTGGTTGACAAACCACTGGATGCAGGGAAATTTTATTGATTACACCCCAGCAAAAATTACTCTTTTCTCTTTCTTCATCTTCTTCTTCTTCTATCACTGAGGCCTCACTCTTTCTTCCTTTGCCATGTGGCAGATAGTCTTAACTCTAGTTGTCTTTAATCTCTTCCTTGTTTTGGTCATTGTGACCTGTAAATTCTCCCAGCCACCTCCACCAGGAAAAGAGTATTTTTGCCTGTGCTGGGTCAGATTCCAGGTCGGGGAGGCCGTTGTGCCCTCGACACTTTGGAGGTAGCTTCTTTGGAGCTTGTGTGGAACAAAACCCTAGATCAGAGTTTACGGGTGCTCTTTCTCAGGCTGGGATGGAAAATAGGTAACTGCTTATTCTGCCAGGAAAGTGTGCAATGTTATGGGCAGTGCCCAACGGTGCATCACAGAAAGGCATATTGGCACTATCCTGGATGTTGGGAGGTAGAATGTCACCGCCCCAGTAAAAACTGACTGGCAGCACTTCTGCACACTCTACCGGGTGTGGTGGGTCCAAAACACATCCGGTAGACCTCTTAGTCCACCTGTTTGTCACCTCCAGACCTTTCCGAAGCAACTGGCGATTAAAAAAAAAATGTATAAGGGGAGGATTATGCCCGGGCAGTGCTAAACCTCCATAGTGCTTATTCTCCCCAGTTGTGGTTTGCGGGGAAAAAAAAAAAAAAGACCGCCGCCTTACCTTGGCCCCTACCCCCTGTTCCTCTGACTAGGACTAGGAATAAACCCTAAAATCCAGTTGTCTGGTCCTTGCAGGACCTGGCTGCAGAGGCCCTGCTAAAACCTGCTTTAAAAAGGGCCAAATTTTAAATTTGAGACTTTCCAAAATTGGCTTTACTACAGAGAGAGACAAGAAAGTAGAGAGAGAGGAAAGAGAAAGAGAGGAGAGAGGGAAGAGAAAGGGAGAGAGAAAGTAGATGATAGAGGAGAGAAAGAGAGGAGAGAAAGGAGACAGGAGAGAGAAAGTAGACAGAGGAGAGAGAGAAAAGGGGACCAGAAGCCTCAGGGGCGGAAAACTTGCCGCCAGCAAGTTCAGTTTTAAACTGACACTAAGAGCGTTTTTTTTTCCTTTCTCTGCCGGCAGTCAGCCCCACCCAGCTTTGAGGCAGGCCACACTGCCTCAGGGTGCAGCATTTGCATCCAGAATCTGGCTTTAAGAAAAGCTTTTTAACTTTCTGTAACAAAAGTAACTTGTTAGCATAGTCATTAAGGTGTAAGGCCTGCAACTGCAAGGTTGTTGATTCAAATCCTCAGTGAAGCTAGTTTTAAATTAGAGAAATCAGTGTTAAATTATAAATTCTCTTGAGGAAAATTTGGCATAAAAAAACAAACAAACAAAAAAAATAAACCCACAAATGGGGTCGTCTAGCTCCCCGCCTTGTAACCCCCTCCAATGCATGACGGCTGTGCGACCCTGGCTGTGGGACCCCGACCCACGGAGGCAGGCACTCAATAGACTCGAGGCAGGACGCATGGTGACCGGTACCGACTTTATTGGGATCTCCGGGCGACTCAAGCGGGAAGGGAAGAATCGCGAATGCTTTCTTTGTTCGGTTGACTTTATAGGGACAGAGGGCCTGGGGCGGTAGGACAGCTGACCTGGCAGGTAGTAATTGGCTAGGTTGATTGCTGGGCAGGAGGCCTGCCGGGTGGGAGCTTGTGGGACGGGAGGTTACGGGAGAGCTGGTGGGGCGGATGGT
>NW_016107995.1:0-25541 GCF_001604975.1 Cebus imitator
ATGTCGGCTCACCAAGGGAAGGGAATGTCGTGTTCTTTAGCATGGTGGAGCGTGCAGTGCCGGAGAGGGGGGGCAGTGGGCAGGGACCAGGTCACGAGACCGTCTGGAGCTACGCTGAAGAGGGTGGCTCTGTGCACGCCGCTCCCCAAGCACTTCTAGTACACCCACGCCTCAGTCCTGTTTTAAAGTCACAGCCCTAGGCCATGTGGAGCCACCAGAGGGCTTTACAGTGGGGACGGAGAGGCTCCCACTTGCTCTGAAGCGGTGAGGGAGCAGGGAGAACAGGAGAGTTGAAGATGTGTAAGTGAGGCGGATGCTGGCAGGGACAAGCCCAGCCCGTGTTTAAGTGGTAGAAAGTGCATGGCTACCTGTGGTGATGGGGGTGGGGAGGGAGGCTGAGATGCCCGGGGAGGAAGTTGAGCTTCCTGGCTTTTCTGAGAGCAGCAGTGAAAGGGAACAGGAGCATTCAGCCACGTGGGGACCAGGGCAGGGTGGACCAAACGGCCTTGTGAATGCCGGGTCATGGCAGCAGCAGGACCTGGGGCCAGCTGTTCAGGGTGCTGCCATCAGAGGACTCTGCTGTCGCCCGGTGACTAAACAGGATCCAAAATGCTGAGGGCTTCAGATTGTCCAGTTTGGGTTGTGACATGGTTTTTTTCACTGCCGTGGAGTTGTGGCAGTGGACGGTCTGTGATGGCAGCCGTCACTGGGACCTCAGTGGTAGAGCAGGTCAGTTTCCTTGCAGAAGTGGTTTCATTTCCAGACGAAAGTGGGAAGGGACCCTGAGCCGAGGCGATGGGCTCAGTTTTGCATGTTTGTGGCCTCTGTGGTGACGTCCAGCGGGGATCAGAAACTTCTCCTGTGGTTACAGAGAAGTCGCGGTGCTTAGGGCAATGGTAGGTTTCTTTTTTAAAGGCAAGGAGGAATCAAGGAACAGAAGCCCTTGAGAGACCGTAAAATAATTCCTTTGAATTTCTCCCTCCCGTTCCCCCTCCCCTCGTACACATTCCTTTGTCTGGAACGAAAATGTTGACTCCAAGTGGAGCCTGTTTCCCCTCACCCTTCCTTTCCTGTGGGGGTGGCGGGCACTGCAATGCACCGGCCACTTGCTCTTTCAGAAAACACAACTGACGTAACCTTGCCTTTCCATTCCCCAGGCGGGAGGCAGCACCGGGCTCCTGATGGACTTGGCAGCCAATGAAAAGGCTGTTCACGCAGACTTTTTTAATGGTAAGCATGCTTGGGATGGGGACGCCAGGTTTAATCTAAATGTTTCTTCTCCAGGTGGAGGCAGTGAAGCAACTTGGTGACATGGATAGTTTGGATCATAAGACCGTAAAGGCCCCGTGCCACTCTCAGAAGGCGGTGCAGTCTCTGTGGAAGGACGTGGGCTGGGCACACTGGCAGGCAGCCCTATTTTTCAGGAGAAAAGTAGCATGAAATTGTTCCCAGCCTGCAGCCCAGTAATTGAGTTTGAGCGTGGTAACACGTGCGTGCAGACACCTCAGGCTGTAGCTGGGTCTGGCCCCTTGCCCCAGACACAGCCATGGGAACCCCGTCTGTCTCCCTGTCTGCCCTCTCTGGGTGGCAGTTTCCTTTCCTCTCCCAGGCCACCTGTGTTCGCCTGCCTGGGTCTGGTGCCCTCAGCTGCCTTTGCAGAGGGACAGCCACCCTCCAGCTCTTGCCCTTTACCAGTGCGTCTGAAATCAGGACCCGCGATGCATTTCCGTGTGATCTCAGGGCCTCAGTGCTAGTCACCAAGAACATGCGTGAACCAAATAAACAGTGAAAAGCAAAGTTTCTGTAAGACCTTCAGACCTGCTAGAGGGGACATTTCTCTCATTCCCCTCTGATTTCCTAAGGCCTTGTTCCTATGGATTATATTAACCTTTACTAAGGGTTCAAATAGTAAGTAAACAAGATAGGTTTCTTACTCCAGAGGGCGAGGTGGCGTTTTCCATCCTGTTTTAATCCATGGTGTTTGCCTCTACAAAAGCCCCTGTTACTAGTTAACAGTTGGACTTGACCTTGCCGCGCTGGTTTCTTATCTTACCCGAGGCCCCCACCATCCCGTATCCCTGCTGCTGTACCATGTTTATTGTCCGCGGCCGTTGTCTGAGGGGAGTGGCCAGGCTGCTGAGTGGGGGTGCAGGCTCCCCTAGGGTGCCCGGCCATGCCCCTGAGGCAGCATTCTGGCTGCTACCAACCAGAGTCATAACTGGGGCAGGTGACATTGGAGGTTAGCCTGGAGACCTGAGTAGCATTTCTTTCCATTCTTTATGCCAGAGCGAGGGGGGAGAAGGTGTTGCCGTCAGAGGGAACCAGTTGTGCAAAGCCACGGGGTGCTCTCCAGAGCTGCTTTGTGAAAACACGAGCTCACCAGGCGCCTTTGAAGCTGCTTCACTTGGGCAGGATCGGGCAGTTGCTGATGCTGGCACAACCCGCGTGCATTTTGATGATCTCCTTCAAAGCCTCATTCATCCTCTGCCAGTCCACTGGTTTAGAGGCGATCACTGTGTTCTAGTGTTTGAGTTCATGTGACTTCAGAGTCAGCCCCTGAATCCTGGCGGGAAAGCATCTCTGAGAGGGACCCAGGCCCGACCTGTCGGGTGAGTGCCGGGCAACCTGAGCAGTGTGAGCACACGTCTCCTTGCGCCACGGCTGGCCAGGAAGGGAACGTGGGAGAGCTCTTATCCCCTGCCGCCCACCTGCTAAGTTCACAAAGCGCTCACTGTCCCGTCGGGTTGTGACAACCCCATGTGTTGAAGGAGCCGTTTCTTTGAGAGACCTCTGTGGGCTTTGAAGAGGGCTTCTGCCATGTCCTTTTTGCTTGTCAGATAGGTTTTGCTGGGCTGTTATCCTCTGGGCACCAGGATTCTAGCCGTGAACGAGGTTCACTCTCGTCCTTTGCTTCGTTTTACAAAATCGTGGTGGGTCCAGATGAGCCAGCAGGCAGGGTCGGGACCGTGACGAGAGCCCTGGCGACGTGTGGATGGCCTTGTTTCTGGGAGCACAGCAGAGGGAGGTTTCTCCGGAGGGGACAGCAGAGCAGAGATTGGGAGGGGTGGAGTCAGCCAGGGCTGGGGCCTGCGGCAGAGCCACAAACAGCAGTCAGGAGGCAGTGAGGACATGGGGCACGCCAGTGTGGCTGGGGAGAGCTGGACCCTCTGCGGTGGCCAGAGATGCCGCAGGGACGCCACCCTCCCCAGGAAGGCTGGTACCAGCAGGCTCCTGCCTCTTTGCTCTGTCTAACCATCCAGGAGTTGAACTTCCCTTTCTAGTTCATAGTTCGTACTGCACGTTTTCAGGACAGTATATATGGGTGGGTTTTTAGCTTTGTCGTCTCCTCCCATCATTGCCTGTGGAAGGAAATTTGGAAAACACAGAAAACTAGACAGAAGGACAGAATCTTTCCTGCGGGTGGGGGGAGCTGATTCTGATCACCCAGGGCAGCGCACACGTGTTGGCTGCGTTTCTTCCAGCAGGAGCGGGCCTTCGCGGTGTTTCTCGGGCTTGAGTGTGGTTCCCACTGCCTTACAGGAGGCTCCACACCCAGCCCGCTTTCTCATCCTCACAGCGGCGGCGGCTGGTCTCCCTCCGCTCCCGGGGCCCAGCACATGCCTCCCAGCTTGGTCTCTCCCCAGCCCAGCACGAGGGCGGCACCTTGGCCGCCGTGCCCTTGTGGGTGCAGATGCGGCATTGGCGTGTCCTGAGTGCTGAGCTGTGGCTGTGAGGTGATGTCCGTGGGACCCAGAACAGCCCTGCATGCGTATTCCCAGGATTGTCCCGCTCACCCTCTACGCTCAGACTACACCCACCATCCCTGGTTGGGTAAAACCGAAAGTCTCTTATGGGAAAGTCTTTTATTTCATAGATCGTTGACTGTGGACTCTGCATTTTGAGCTACCATAGAATTCATTTTGAAGTGATCTGTTTGCTGCTTACCCTTGTGTGTGTAAATACGTGGTTCTGCTTATTTCCCTAGATTTTGAAGATCTCTTTGATGATGATGACATCCAGTGAGATGCTGTGCTGCAGGCCAGGCCCGTGGTGCAGAGCCTCAGCGTGAGTCTGCGCAGGACCGCTTCAGGTGGTTTTAAAGAACGTGGAAGTCCCTTGAAGTGAGGACCTGGTTAACCGAGAAAGACAATAGTGTGCTCAGCCGCCTGCACGAGGCTGTTCGTCTCTGATGTGACCAGGTGTTGCCCTCACTTCAATTAAAAGAAAGCGATACCCCATGCAGAGTGATCTCACTCCTGCAGTTTTCGGTGAATGTCGCCGTCCCTAAAATCTCTGTGTGTGTTTGTGTGTGCCTGCGTCAGCATGCTAAGAGAACCACGCTTGGCTGGTAGCAAACAGCGTGTGTGAAGCCGCTGTATGCCGGAGCAGGGGGCCGCGCAGCTGGGCCTGCTGGCAGCACTTGAGGGACCTTGCCCCGGGGCCGCCCCTCTGCTCCCTGGGCAGGTTCGCGGTGTGTGTCTGTCAGTGAAGCGGGCCTCGTGCTGTCCTCCGGCCTCCACGTCAGGGCAGCTCCGCGCAGACCCAACGCATAAGAGCTAGGATGACAGACGGTGACTTTGCAAGAGGCACCTTCTACGAGAGAAGTGCACAGTGGTCCATTTCCTTGGAGAATGTGGGACCCACGTGGGAAGGGGTTTGTTTCCTGTGGGCCCAGCTCAGTAATTGATAATGGCCGTAAAACAGCGAAGTTCCTATTTCATACCCATCTCCAAGGGAAGAGTGTTTCTCAGACCAGGAGAGCCCAGGCCCGGGACTTCAGCTCTTCCCATTTTCAGAGTTAAAGCCCCTCGGTAGATGAGGGACCTGCTGCCCCCACCGCTGAGAACCCACTGAACGGTGGGTGTCACCTCGTTGGCACGTTTACAGAGGAGACGTTTTTACTAGGGACCAGGTGAGGTTTGAAGCAGAACCGAATGTTGGCTCCAACTCATTTTCTCACAAGTGCTGAGTGGATTTTCAGCCTGTCATCCTGATGGAGCTCCTGTCCTTTGCTGGGGCTCAGCAGCCGGGGCCGGCCTGGGACAAGCCAGCAGTCCTCCATGGTCCCCGTGCTGCAGTGAGGGCACTCTGAGCCCAGGGTCCATGGGAGGCAGGAGAGAGGCGCACCGCAGTGCGGAAGACCGTCTGTGTCAAGCTCTGCGCTGGGCTGCACGCTGGGGCTGCCTCCTTGTTTCTGAGGCGCTCATGGCTTCTGCAGGCGAGTAGCAGGGGCTCCAGCAGCCGGCGGCATGCTCTCTGCACTTTGAGAGGGGGGCTCCTCCGTGCTGTGTGCTTGCTGTTCATTCGTGAGAGTCCTCTCTAGGTTCCTAAGTGGATTCCTCAAAGCAGGCATCGAGGACGCTGTGGGGCACAGTTAGGTATTTGGGTGAATTCTGTGGTGATCGGGTGGTCCCCTGCAGTCCCCCTCAGTTGGGGTTTATTGCAGTCCCACAGGGCTTGCAATACGCAGTGCTCAGGGCTGTGGCTGCAGCTCAGACTGACCAGTAGCAAACACCCCTGCCGGCGAGCTGTTGCATCCTGTAGGGTCCGGCTGAATCAATTCCTTTCTTTGGGGAGCTGGGCACAGTGGCTCACTCCTGTAATCCCACCTCTTTGGGAGGGTGAGGCAGGAGGATCACTTGAGGCCAGCAGTTTGAGACCAGCCTGAGCAACAGAACAAGACCCCCCTCTATACAAAAAAATAATAATAATTGAAAAAATAAAAAAATTGGCTGAGCTTGGTGGCACATGCCTATAGTTCTAGTTATGTGGGAGGCTGAGGCAGGGGGCTCATTTTAGCCTAGGAGTTAAAGATTGCGTAGCTGTAATTGTAACACTGCACTCCAGCCTGGGCCAAAGAGACCCTGTCTCTCAACAAAACCAAAACCGTTTCTTTGGGCCTCTGTTTCATTATTGGTGAACGAGGACCTCATTCTCTGGTCTTCAGCGGGAAGGAGCACTCCCAGGTGAAGGCAGCCGCCGCACAGGAGCTCAGGCGGAGTGGAGACTGGCACACGCTCCTAGACCACGGCCTCCAGCCCCAGAGCCCCTCTGGGCTCGCCTGGTCCAAGCCGCTTTGTGAATAGCAGTCTGCACGTGTGTGCGCGTGTCAGACCTGTGTGGGCTCTAGGAAGCCTCCCTGTGCCTTCACAGAATCCTTGTAGCTTCCTCAGTGTCACGAGGCTGCGAGCATTGCCACCTGCTTGGCTTCCTCATCTCCCCGTCACTCAGCTGTCACTGTGAGGCATGAGGAAGGGTGATTGCCGGGTGGTGGGAACAGCAGCTGACTGGCCCACCCGTGCACACTCCCGCGGCAAAATGCCAGCCACTGTCGGTGATACATGTTCACCTACACTGACACACACATGTCTTTTCTCAGTTTCTATACCTGGTTGCCTTAATCAGAGACGTCTATACCTAGCCCTGCTGCATTTAGAAAGCTGTGGGGGGCCGCAGGCTCAGTGCCGGCCACATGTTAAACCTCAGCGAGGCGGCACAGCTCTGCCGGAAGGGGCCAGATTCAGCCGAGGGCAAGGGAGCCTTCTGGGGTCTTGACGAAGACCCTTCCATGAGAAGGAGGAAGCACTGTGCGTTAAAATCCATGCGAGAGGAATTTGTCAGAAGGCTCACAGAGGACAGCTCGAAGGCCGCAGGCTCGAAGGTCCCTGGACTCCACCACTTCCTGTTTCTCCCTGCCCACTGGCTTCTTGGGCTCAGGAAATCTTGCTCCGAAGCGGTTTCTTTTTCCACCGTGGTTCCAGCAGTTTCCATGCTACATCTCCAGTAACACGCCTTCCAGGGGTGGAGGGGACTGTATTGCGAGGGAAAGGCTTGAGGAAGGCGTCTGTCCCACCTGCCGCCACCGTGCGCTGTGCCCACTGCCAGCCCTGGAGCCGCACCCAGGCTCCCAGCACGGCTGGGTCCTGTAGTCTTGGCCACACAGCGCAGGTTTTGTGTGAATAATCATTGCCTCCAATTGGTCCCCATATACTACTGTCAAGTATGTATTGAATGACTTTTAATGGTTCCTGTGTGATTTTTGAGGGGGGTGTGAGTGCCCTAGCGTCAGCCACCTCTGAGGCTGGTCCCTTTGTCAAGGTGCTCAGCAGGTGTGTGTTATGTGTAAACAAGCAACAACAGAGGGACTCTGACAATGACCAAACACTTGGCTCTGGAGAGGAGAGAAGGCCACGCTGAGGGTGCTGAGCCCATGTGACTCATACATGGCGCCTCGCTGTGGAAGAGGCATGGGGTCTCTCAGATCTCCCCTACAGGGACTCTGATGACACTTGCGAGGGCTCCACCCCCACAACCTAATTGCCCTCCAAAGGCCCCATCTCCTAACACCATCACCTGGGGGTGGGGGCTGAGGATTCAACATGAATTCTGGGGGGGACACAAATTTCTGGACAGGAGCACCTTGGAATCGGAGGGTGAGCAAACATGGCCTGATGTGGGCAGTGCCACGCCACCCAATGCCCATCTATATGCACCCAACGTCCAAGCACCCACCGAGAGTCATGTGTCGCTTACCGACGGTGGTCCGTCCTGAGAAACACATCGTTAGGTGAATGTCCTCCTTCCAGCGTCACGGAATGCACTGACGTGCACCTAGACGGTTCAGCCTGCCACACACCCAGGTTGGATGGCGGCGCCTGCTGCTCCCAAGCCGCACACCTGCACAGCTCGTGACGGCTGAACCCTGTAGGCAGCTGGAGCGCAGTGCTGTTTGCGTGTAGGAGACAAGGCAGCAAACCTGAGAAGCCCCGCTGGCTCACGTCTGCTTGCCAGCGTCATTTCACAAAGCCCCTGTATGCAGCGCTCTGGAGATGCTTCGAAGGCAACAGGACAGAGCACACCTCACCCCCACGTCTGCCACCCCGGTCACTGCCTTCCTGGTCTTTCCTACATGTAACGCCGCCTGTGACTTCGTGATCGTGCCTGTGTCATCTGCAACCCCATGTCCTCCTGCACACGAACCTCGATGGGATTCTGCTCTCAGGTAACTTCTGAGCAAGTTTGACACGACTCTGTGTCCTGAACCCCGCCACCTGCATCTCCACAGTGGGCTGGCACCTGTGTGGGGCCGGCAGGACCTCTCGTAGGGGCCGCTCCCAGGCTGGAGGCCTTGATCTAGAGTCCTCAGAAAGACTTCTGAATAAAACTGGTGCAGATGCCTTAAAGCTTGACTTACCTTCTTCCATCAGCAGCATCTAAACATGTCTAAGCATGGAAAGGCATGCTGGAGGTGTGGTGTTATAATCTTCTGAGGCCATTGTTGCTTATGCTATCTGTCTTTGCCCAAAATGGCATCATGTGGTGCAGGACTGTGTGAAGCAAACATTGACGGATCTAGAGGGAGGAATAGCAATTCAACCACGTAGGAGACTCCAGACCCCACTACGACCACAGGCACACCGTCCGGACAGAAATACAATGAGGAAAAAAGCCGCCTTGCACCCCGCTGCAGACCCAGCGGACCTGACAAACGTTCTCCCCCGCCTGTGTGTTCCACCACCCGCTTCTTGAGAGCAATATGGCAATGGTGAAGAAACTGAAGATACACAGGGAAGTGGGGTTTGCAGCACGTTTTCTATAACAAAAAATGAATGCTCATTCATGAAAGAAATTACAATGCGTCCCTACCATGGGGTCCTGCACCCACCAGGCAGAGCATCCCGACCATGGGGTCCCACACCCGCTGGACAGAGTGTCCCTACCATGAGGTCCCGCATCTACTGGGCAGAGTGTCCCTTCTGTGGGGTTCTGCACCCACTGGGCAGAGAGGGCTGGAGCCTCAACTGCTGGTGTGGAGGGGATTCCACAGGCAGTGTGGATGGGAATGTGGGGTGCAGAGAGGTATGTGTTATCTTACATATTCATACCTGTTCACATACACATAAAATCGACATTTGTTTGTGTGTGCATAGGTAGACAGTTTTTGGATGAGTGTAAATGTGACATGTGCGTCAATCTGTATAAAACGCCTCCCTCTTGCACTATGCAGCTCACCTGGGCCCCAGGCTGCGAGTACGCCCCATGCATCTGACTGCACACGCATGCATGTGTGCATGAAAGTCTCATGAAAGGCTGTGCTTACAGCCCTGTGGGGAGGGACGAAAACTCAGGCCCCTGTGAGAACCCACCGTAAAGTACGAAGGCAGGGCGGGTGTCCGTGGGTGGGAGCTGGCCCCGGACCCCACTCTGGAGGGGCCTGGGGGAGTGTGGATGGAGAGTGTTGGCAGGGGAGGGCCGCCTGGGGTGGGCCAGGGGCCTGGGCGCCAGTGAGGGGCTGGGGGGAGGGTGGAACTCACAGGGCTTTTCTCCCTAGCCCTGGGGGCTGCCCCTAGCAGGGGTCTCTGTCCGTTTCCTTAGACCCCCTGTTTGCAGCTGAAGCAGAGAAGGAAAGCCTGGCCTTCAAGGTCAAGGGCTGTTCATCAGCACCGGCCAGGAAAGGGGGGGCCGACTTCGGGGCTCAGTCCTCTGAGCTGGACAAAGCCTGGCTGGTGTCCGGCCCCGGTGAGGCCCGTGGATGGGGGTAGAGTGCACTTGCTGTCCTGGATGAAGGCCGGTCTCCTCAGCTGGAATGTGCCCCAGACATCAGTGCTTTCTGCTTAGCTGAGGAGCGCGTACATCATGGCGATATAGAAATGAACTGACACAGTTGCAGAGATGGAGGCTTCGCGCGGTACAGAAGGCCCAGGTGGTTTGTTCCAGCCAGCAGCCCTTGGGTGGGTTGGTGGTGCTTTTGTTTTGTTTTTTATTTTTCCCCTTTGTCTATTTTAACTTTGAAATTTATTTGCTGAGACTCCATTTATCCTGCCACTTGGCAGGCTCACCTCCGTGTCCCCAGCTGTGCCCAGTACAGCTAAGGAAATGTGGAAAGCGCCTGCCATCAGTCTTGCTGAGGCAGGAAAACCACCAGCCCTGCCATGAAAATAGCATTTGGAACAGTTAGTTTTGTTTTTTATTTATTTAGTATCTTGCCACTGATCATAACAATCTCAAAAGATGCCATTCACTGAAAGCCAGCATTGAGCCCAGCATTCAATTTCTAACATTCCACCCTCAGAAATTCCCAAGACGGATGCGGTGCACTCACTTTGCAGATAAGCAAACCCAGGCTCCCTGCGACAGGGTGACCTGTGCAGCCTGGCCTGGCCGCGTGAGGAGCGGCCGTGCCGCGCGGGCTCCACCGCACAGGGCGCACAGACTCAGCTCCCAGGACCACCTTCCTTGAGGTGTGACCTGGAGCAAGTTCTCGCACTTCTTTGCCTGGGTTTTCCATTTGCAAAAATGAGGATTATGACAATACCTACCTCAAAGAGTGAAAAGTGTCTGCTCAGCAAAAAACAGGCGTGAAGGAGCAGACGGTGGAATCCACACAGCACAGGAACCTGACAGGGGACTCACTCGGTCAGGAACACGTTGCCTGTAACAAGAGTTCCCACAAACCAACAATAAAAGCATGCACAGACTAATGAAAAAGGGGGCAAAATGTGTTTTATTGATAACTCATTTACAAATGAATGTATGCAAATGATTAATAAGCACGTTAAAAGGATGGCAGCATCCTCACGTGTCAGAAATGCACATCGAAACCACAGTGAGATGTCATTTCACATTTCGGTCCACAGCTAAAGTCCAAAATGAAAATACAGCACAGTGTCATCAGGGATAGAGAGCCGCTCTTGAGCCCCGGCTGTGGGTGGGGTGTGAGTGATGTGACCGCGCTGGGGAGAAGTTCAGCAGTTTCTGAAGTTAAACCTGCATCTAACCTATGGAACACCCCTCCCCAGTTCCCACTCTTAGATACCTGCCTAAGAAAAATGGAGGCATATGTGCACACACACACCCCCCCACACAAAGATTTGTCCAGTAATGTCTAGGGGCCTTATAATAGCTTCAAACTGGACACCAAAACAGAATATAAAGTCCAGAAATAAACCCGTGCCTGCCCAGTCGGATGAATTTTGACAAAGGGGCTAAGGAAATTCAAGAGGGAGAAACTTCAATAAATGGTATTAGAAGAACCAGATATCCATGTGGAAACATAAAGTGATCCCCGGTGCTGACCTTACCCTGTACATACGTGTTAATTTGAAATGGACCTCAGATGTAGAGCTACAGAGCTTCTAAAAAAAAAACAATTGCAGCAAATCATCAGAGCCTTGCAGAAAGCAAAGGCTTCAAGAACCAGCAACACGAACGTCGAAAAGAAAGGGAGACAAACAAATTACATCGCATCAAAATTAAAAACGTCTCTTCCAAAAACACTAGATAAAATAGAAAGGCAAACCACAGACAGGGAGAATGTATTTTTAATATTATATCTGACTACATAAGGAACTCTCAAAACTGCAAGAAGACAAACATCTCCCCTTCAAATTGCTCAAACATTGAATCGACACTGTACCCAAGAAGATGTAGACGTGTCCAATTAACACATAACAAGATGCTGCACACCAGAACCTCATCACAAGTAACACTGCAGTGTGACGCTTACTATCACACACCCACTAGGCTAAAATGTAAAAAGCCCGACAATCCCAACTGTGGGGCAGCACACGAAGCTGTCGTAACTGACACGCTGCCGGTGGAGGTGTGTGTTGGGCTGCTTTGGAAAAACATTTACCAGGTTCTTGTCAAGCCAAACATACACTTCCAGCATGACCTAACAATTTCACTTCTAGGCATTTATTTAAGAGAAATAAAAACACGTCACAAAAAAAATCTTATGCACAATGTTTATAGCTGAAAAAAGCTGGTGATCAGATGTCCATCAGCAGATAGAATGGATTTAAAAAGTACAGTATCTCTATCCAATGGAATAGCACACAGCAATAAAAATTAACTACCGCTGCAAATATCAACAAGGACGATTCTCTAAAACATGATCTCAGCAAAATAGCCAGACACTGGGCCCAGAGGTGGGGGAACGGAGTCAAAGAGAATTATTCTTGAGTTTTAAAGTCTAATTATTATTTTTTTTGGCTAGGCTTCAGACTTGATTGATACCTGTCACTTCTTTCTGATTTGTCCCTTTTGGAATGGGGAATGAGGATGTTTGTCCTATGCTTATCCAAGCATGGTATTTTGGAAGCAGATAATGTGTCTGGTTTTACAGCAGGAGAGAAATTTTTCCTCATAGTAAATTATACTTTGATTCTTAGCCATACCTGACATAGATGATACTTACTTAAAGTTTGGACTTAGAGTTGATGTTAGAATTGGTTAAGCTTTTAAGACTGGATGGGGTTCATATATTTTGAATGTAAGAAGGATATCAGTTTCAGAATGGGACCAGAGTGGAATGTTATGGACTGAAGTGTCTTTCCCCCAAATTTATATTTTGAAGTCTTAATCCCCAGTACCTCGTAGAGGACTCTATTTGGAGTTAGGACCTTAAAGAAGCAATTAAGGTAAAATGAGGCTGGGCATGGTGGCTCACGCCTGAAATCCCAGCACTTTGAGAGGCTGAGGCGAGTGGATCACCTGAGGTCAGGAGTTCAAGACCAGCCTGGCCAACATGCTGAAAACCCATCTCTACTAAAAATACAAAAAATTACCCGGGCGTGGTGGTGGGTGCCTGTAATCCCAGCTACTCGGGAGGCTGAGGCAGGAGAATTGCTTGAACCCAGGAGGTGGAGGTTGCAGTGAGCCGAGATTGCACCACTGCACTCCAGCCTGGGCAACTAGTGAAACTCTGTCTCCAAAAAAAGGGGGTAAAGTGAGGTTATATGAATGGGCTGGTGTTCTCATATGAAGAGGCAGTTAGGACACGAACAGCACATGAACTGAGGGGCAGCCATCTGCAAGCCAAGGAAAGAAGCCTCGGAAGAAACCAGCTCTACTGACACCTTGATCTTAGACTTCCAGCCTTCAGAACTGTGAGAAGATAAATTAGTGTTGTGTAGCCACCCAGTCCCTGCACCCACTTTGTTATTACGGCAGCCTTAGCAGACGAATGCAGGTTGCCAGGGCTTCGGCTGTTGCCAGCTGGGGCTATGACCATTCATGCACAAGTCCTTGTATGGACACACACTTTCATTTCTCTTGGGTAAATATCCGGAAATGGACTGGCTGGGTCACATGGCAGATTTATAACTTTTAAAATAGACTGCCAAACTGTTGCCCAAAGAAGCTGTTCACTTTACATTCTCATCAGCAGTCCATGAGTTCCAGTTGCTCTCTGTGATCAAACTTTTATATTTTCACCATTTTAGTTAGCATGTTATGGTATCTTTTTGTGGTTTCAATTTGCATTTCCTAATTACTAACAATGTTAAGAGTACTGTTATGTGCTTATTTGCTATCTATATTTCTTCTTTTGATTAAATGTATGTTAAAATCATGTCCATTTATTTGATATTTATCTTATTTCAATATATATTGCATACACACACACACACACACACACACACAGAGAGAGAGAGAGAGAGAGCGAGCAGGGAATGCCAAAATCCCATCCATCAAGGGAGGAGGACTGTCAAATATATGTGTATGTGTATGTATATATATATATTTATAAAGCATATATATATATTTATAAAGCATATATATATTTATAAAGCATATATATATATTTATAAAGCATATATATATATTTATAAAGCATATATATATATTTATAAAGCATATATATATATATAAAACATATATATATATATAACATATATATGATGTAAGTCCTTTGTCAAATACATAATTTACAGATTTACAAATCTTTTCTTCCCGTTGGTGACGCGTGCGGCAGGCTGACAGCTTCCAGTGTGGCCCGCAGGGACCCTGCCTCCTGGCATTCCCACTGTTGTTTAGTTACTCTCCCAAGAGCGGGGCTGGAGTTCGCTATTTTCCTGTAATAAATAGAATATGGCGAAGGTGATGGTGTGTCTCTCCCAAGATTAGGTTGGTTATGTAAAGTCTGAGGCTTCTGATGTGAGAACTCTTTCAAAACTGTGTCTCAAGGCCTTGAGACATAAGGAATGTCCAACATTCTCCACCTGGATTTCAAAATTGCTGTGGTCCCGTGGCCTCTCTGTGCCTCCCATTCTCCCCACCATCTGCACTCTTTGAACAGGAATGCCTGTCGATGTTATTCTGTGCCTGTCCAACCACTGTTATGTTGGATGTGGGGATCAGATAACTTATTTCTTTAATTTCACAGTTCTACAGATTGAGAAAAACTGTACTCAAGAAGCAAGAACCTACACCTGAGAAGCCTCGTCTACACCTGGACCAAAAATATGTATAATAAGCTTACAGACTTGGAGCTGATGTGATAATGAGATAAAAGTTTGGAGAATTTTGGTATGGAGTAAATGCAATCTTTATAGGGGAGAGAAATAAGTCAAATGAATAAAATACAAAGGAAATTATGTACTGTTCTGTTTGGGGACTATTAAAAAGACTGTAGCTTCTATCTTGAGGTTCTCTCTCTCTCTCCTACTCACTCTGTCTCTCTTTGTCTTTGCTTATTCTGAAACAAGTTAACTTCAATGTCATTGGTCAGTCCTTATATGCTGCATAAGTGACCTTGGAAGTAGATTTTCTGAGGCCTGACCACGGCCAATGAGTGAGTTTGGAAGTGGATTCTCCCACAATTGGAACTTGAGATGACCCCAGTCTGCGCTGACACTCCAGTCAAGACCTTGAGTCAGAACAGAGCTGCTCAGTTCCTCATACGCTCTTGACACAGAAACTTTAAGGCAATAGATATTTTATTCTTTTCAACGTCTAAGTTTTGGAGGTAATTTGTTAAGTAGCAATAGATAATTAATAGCACCTTTCTTGTTCCTTTTCTTTCATGTACATTTTATAATTAGCTCATCAATATCCACAAAAAAAATGCCTGGTAGGTCTTTGATTGGAATTGCACTGCATCTATAGATCAAATTTGAAATAACTGCTATCTTAATAATGTGGAATATTCCAGTTAGTGAACACAGTTTATCTCTCCATTTATGTAGACCTTCTTTAGGTTTTTTCATTGTTGTTTTATAATTGTTTATAAACTAAACATCCTTTGCTAAATTTATTCTGAGGCATTTCATTTCTTTGATTCTATTGTAACTAGTACTTTTAAAAAATTCAGATTGCAAATGTTTATTGCTAGCATATAGAAATATTATTGATTTTGCATGCTGTTTTTCTATCTGAGATTCTGTTAAATGACTTATTTTTCTAGGAGGTTTTTTTTTTAGATTTTTAGAGATTTTCTATGCAAAAATTATGAAGTCTTTGTATTTGAAATTATCTGCTAGAGCTAAACGTATATCTCAGTGATCCACCTATTTTACAGGTTTCTTTACATATTTGCAATATAAATAATTGCATATGACCCTCAAAATACATGCAAAAGATTGTTTATAACAGTTCTTCCAAAAATCAGAACAGCTCAAATGTCCATCAACAACACAAGGAATACAAAACCTGTGGTATATTTATGCGATGGAATACTACACAGCAGTGTAAAAGAATAAATGACTGCTACATGCAACAGTATGGATCACTTCCAAAGACACTGTGTTGAGCCAAATAAGACTGACAAAAGAGTTCATGTTATGATTCCATTTTTATGATGTTTAAAGGCACACTAAACTAGTTTGTGCTACTAGACATCAGAATAGTTGTTATTCTAGAAGCAAAGTATTAACTGGGAAGGAACACAGTTGCTGTGTAGCAGTTTTATGGTTTAATTAGGTCCCATTTATTTACTTTTGTTTTTATTGCATTTGCTTTTGGGGTCTTAGTCATGAATTCTTTGCCTAGGACAATGTCTGGAAGAGTTTTTCCAACATTGTCTTCTGGAATTTTTATGGTTTCAGGCCCTTTATTTAAGTCTTTGTTCCACCTTGAGTTGATTTTTGTGTATGGTGAGAGATAGATAGGTATCCAGTTTCATTTTTCTACATATGGCTTGCCAGTTTTCCCCGCTCCATTTATTAAATAGGGTGTCCATTCCCTAATTTATGGTTTTGGTTGCTTTGATGAGGATCAGTTTTCTGTATATATTTGGCTTTATTTCTGGCTTCTCTATTCTTTTAAATTGGTATATGTACCTACTTACCTACTTTTATACCAGTACCATGCTATTTTAGTAATTATAGCCTTGCAGTGTAATTCGAAGTCAATTAATGTGATGCTTCCAGATTTGTTCTTTTTGCTTATAATTGCTTTGGCTATTCATGCTCTCTTCTGGTTCCATATGAATTTTAGGATTGTGTTTTTCTAATTCTCTAAAGGATAATGATGCTATTCTGATGAGAATTGCATTGAATCTGTGGATTGCTTTGAGCAGTATGGTTATTTTCACAATACTCATTCTTCCAATCCATGAGCATGGGATACATTTCCATTTGTTTGTGTGATCTATGATTTCTTTCAGCAGCATATTGTGATTCTTCTTGTAGAGGTCTTTCACCTCCTTGGTTAGGATATTCCAATGTATTTTAATTTTTTTGCAGCTGTTGTAAAAGGGATTGTATTCTTTATTTGATTCTCAGCTTGGTCACAATTAGTGTATGGCAATGCTATTGATTTGTGTACATTGATTTTGTAACCTGAGACTTTACTGAATTTGTTCGTCAAATCAGCAAGTCTTTTGGAGGAGTGTTTAGGACTTTCTAGATACACAGTCATATCATCTGCAAACAGTGATAGTTTGACTTCTGATTTTCCACTCCTATGGGGCTGGATGGTAGAAGTCTCTTACAGCTTAGCTCATTCCCTCATCTCATGCACTTTTTATTTACTTATTTCTGCTAGTAATTTGTTTACTGGTTTAATGGTTCAGGCTTCAGGCCAGTAGAGGAGGTGCCCCCGGGGTAGGAACTGGTTGTGGCTAAAGCAGGTGGGTAAATGAAGTCCCAGGCTTGACAGAGGTGGCTGGAGGAGCCCTCAGTGAGTCACACTGAGGTCTTATATGGGTGAAGGGTTGCTGCCACCTCAGCTCTCCTGCCAGGTCAGCAGGAAAGTCATCCACCTCTCAGGCCTGCTCCTGTCCAGTGCTTTGCTATTCAAATCAGAGAGGTACCTCTTTCCATCTGTAGGATTATTGATGTTCCAAACAGAGAGGAAATGTGGCTCTGTCTCTTGTGCAGGCCTGAGCTTGGAGGGTGCTCCTGCTGCGGGGCTGCAGTGACCCTAATGTGTCCCAGAAAGGCTGTCTATAGATGCACCTGTGCCAAACTCCTGTGGGAGAAGCCCACCTGTGCCTACGGTGGCCAACAAAGGGACAAAGACCTCCTCTTCTCCAAGACCCTTCCTGTGTGCTGCGGTTGTCTGACTGGTAGGATAGAGCTGAAGACGTTCCCTGCTGAGCCCAGGACTTTAGCTGCGTCTCTGCTGAAGGAAGCTTTCCACCAGTGGATGGGTCTGGGGCTCAAACCCTGCGATCTTTTGTCCCACAGGTGTTCCCTTGATGTGGTGCAATCCCCCTTCTCCTAAGAGTGGGAGTCCCTGGCAGGCAACCTCTGTGCGTGTTGCTGCTCCTCTGGGTCTTGCTGCCCAGTGAAGTTGCTACACGCCTGGCTGGTGTTGGGGAATGTCTGCAAGGGACCCGGTGGTGTGTCCTGTCCTCAATTTCCCAGGACCGGGCAGCAGCAGCAGCAGCTCTAACGGGGGTGGCAGAGGAGTGCGGCAGGCTCTGAAACGCCTTGGTCATAGATGGCCTTGGTGTCCTGGTTATAGGCCTAATGAGCTGCCCATGCAGGTAGACTCAGGGCCTCCTGGTTAGCCAGAGTGGCCGGCAGAGGTGACAGCTGGGCTCGCACAGCGGTTTTCTCCTTCCTGGGTGAAGTGTCACTCTGCCAGGAGACACTGTCCTGGACTGCGCTGATCGGCCTTCAGCCAGGAGGTGGTGCCGGCAGGAGGGCAGCGGTGGGCTTTGTGCTGCCCGGGGAGACTCCGGTTCTTACGCAGCGGGCGGGGTCGAGCCGCTCCCGGAGATTCTGCCCCGTGCGCAGCTCCAGGGCGGTGGCAGGAGGGGCCGGGGCGGGTCTGCGCTCTGATTCTCCCGTGCGGGGGAAGCTGTCGCCCCGGGTGCAGGGTCCCGGAGCGGTCGGAGGCCGCGGGGTCGCTGTTCCGGGGAAGCGCCGCTGTCTCTGCGGCACAGGAGCGTTTGTTCAGGGAGCGGCAGTGGCGGGCGGCGGCCGTCCCACGGTTCCCACGCACGCGGAGGGGCGGATCCACTCCCACAGCCTTCACTGCGAGCAGCGAACTGAGCTCCCGCCAGCGGGTCATCAGACCTTCCACCGCCTGGAGTCACAGCTGTCCCCGCGGAGACAGCCACGCGCCTCCGTGTCTGTGGCAAAGGTGGGCGTCCAGCCCCTGCCCCCGCGCGCCCTGGGCGCGACGCTCCTGCACCCCACGCTTCCACACCGGCGGCCCCTCCGCCCGCAGCCCCTGCACCCAAGGCTCCTGCACCCCAAGCTCCCGCACCCGCAGCCCCTGCACCCAAGGCTCCTGCACCTCGCCCCCTGCACTCAAAACCTGCTTTTTACTCTCCCCCACTGGGGGTCATGTCGTGAACCACCCCCCACCCATTGGGAGTGTCTTTCAAGCCGCGACCGCGCCTGAACTTCCTGACCGTCCAGCAGGAAATGACTGCCCTTGGCCTTGGTCTGCTTGGGCTCTCGGAGCGAAGGAGAGCCCTTCCCAACAGCGCTCCTGCTTCATACCCCCGCACCCTCCCACGTCGGTTCCTGCGGGCGGGGTTAGGGCCTTCCCTCGTGTTCTCCTGGACTTTTGGGGTCCCCAAGGCGTCCCCTTTGGGTATCCCAGAGGTAAACTCCCTGGCCTGGCAGCCCCGCCTGACTCACAGTGTGGGCTGCGACCTCCCCCTTCCTTCAAAGGTCCCTAGAAAGCTGCAGTTTTCCTGTTCAGTGACAGCATCTCTTCTTGAAAAACATTTCCCGAGGTGAGTCTCTGCACACGTCCTCCTTCCAAGCGGCAGAGGTGTGCTAGCAATGCCTCTAATCTGCCATATTGGGGTGAAGATTTTATTTTTAATACTGTGTGGCCAAATAAAATGCGTCTTTGGCTCAGACTCAGCCTGCAGGCTGCTGCTTTTCTGTTCGGGTCAGAGGCAATGTCCGCCCCTGATGTACCAGCTCACAGACAAGGTCTGGACGAGCTGCCGGTGACATCAGTGAGCACAACAAAAGGGAATTTTAAAAGATACCAGCAGGTCATCTGCACCAAACAGGATACACATGGTGTAAAATACAGACAACTGTGTTAAGTACACTTAGCATTACAGGAAATTAGACCGTCGCTTTTTATAAGATCGGAGTTCTATACCAATAGGGTGAAATATAAAGAAAATTCATAAACTAAGAGAATTTTAGAGCCAAAGTGTGTATTAGAGAAGTTGTACAATGGAAACAGCATGGTGCAGAAAGGGATTCCTGGCACAGAGGAAAAGTCCTGAGTCCATCCTGTTTAGTATAGAGAGTAAAGGAAGGACTTCTTAGAGCAAAGTGAGGGGAAATGAAGGACAGGTACATAAAATTCAATGTGAAGTTAACGAACTTTGAAATAGAGAAACCAACAATGGAAAAAAAAATGTTTTCAGAAAGATAGTGGCAGGGAATTGAGTTTTGGGGAAAAAACGATGCAGAAACCAACTCTGAGACATACCCTAACAGCCCGATGATGACGAAGACAGAAAATGTCAACACGTGCAGAAGTAGAGGGCACAGCGTCACGCACCAAGCGGCCGCACCCAGCTCCCACAGCGGCCCGCTCACGGCCAGTCTTGCATCCTCCCTACCTGAAGCCCACAGTCTCTGTAGTATTTTGAAGCAAATATTAGACAAATAGAGTTTTATCTATAAATATTTAGCATGCTTTTTTTTAAAACAAGACCATTTCTCCTAAAAATATCTACAATATTTAAAGAAATGTAAGTTCTTAATATCAAATATTTGTCAGTGCTCAAAGATTCGTTTTCTCGTAAATTAAATGTAATAGATTTTTAAAAATAGAGTTTGTTTTAATCAGTATCAAAATCGTTCATACTCTGACTGGCATAAGGCCCTTTTAATATGGGCTGACTCCCCCACCCCCTCCCTTCCTCCCTCTCCTCTCTGCTTCTTCCCTCATTCTTTCTTCCATTCTCCCTCCTCTCTCCTGCTTTTCCTACCCCCTCCTCCCTTCATCTGTGTGTGTCTGTGTCTTGCTTTAATGTTATTTCCTCAAGAAACTGGAGTTTTGTTGATAAGCAACTTTGGTAAAGTCTAAGGGTATAAAATCAATGTGCAAAAATCAGTAGCATTCCTATATACCAGCAACAGGCAAGCAGACAGCCACATCATGAGTGGACTCCCACTCACAATTGCTACAAAGAGAATAAAATACCTAGGAATAGAGCGAACAAGGGAAGTGAAGGACCTCTTCAAAGAGAACTACAAACTACTGCTCCAGGAAATCAGAGAGGTCACAAACAAATGGAAAATATTCCATGCTCATGTATAAAGAAGAATCAATATTGTGAAAATGGCCATACCGCCCAAAGTAATTTATAGATTAAATGCTATTCCCATTAAACTACCATTGACATTCTTCACAGAATTTAAAATTCACGTGGAACCAAAAACAAACTTGTATATCAAAGCCAATCCTAAGCAAAAAGAGCGAAGCTGGAGACATCACTGGACTTCACACTGCACTACAAGGGTAAATAGCCAAACAGCATGGCACTGATACAAAACAGACACACAGGCTAACGGAACAGAAAAGAGAACTCAGAAATAAGCCCACACATCTACAACCATCAGATCCTTGACAAACCTGACAAAAACAAGTGACAGGGGAAGGATTCCCTATTTAATCAATGATGCTGGGAGAGCTGGCTAGCCATATGCAGAAAACTGGAACTTTGAAACTAGACCCCTTATTTACACGTTATACAAAAATTAACTCAAGATGGATGAAAGACTTCAATGTAAAATCCAAAACTATGAAAACCCTAGAGGAAAATCTAGGCAATACCATTCAGGACATAGGCACAGGCAAAGATTTCATGATGAAATTGCCAAGAGCAATTGCAACAAAAGCAAAATTTGAGGATGGGATCTAATTAAACTAAAGAGCTTCTTCACAGCGAAAGAAACTATCAGCTGAGCAAACGAGCATCCTACAGAGTGGGAGAACATTTTTGCAATCTATCCATCGGACAAAGGTCTAATATCCAGAATCTACAATGAACTTAAACAAATTTACCAGGAAAAAAGGAACAGCCCATTTATCAAAATGAACATCAATGATAGACTGGATAAAGAAAATGTGGAATAGAATAGAGAATTCAGAAATTAGCACTTCTGCATAGCAAAAGAAGCTGTCATCAGAGCACATGGAAAACTATGCAGCCACAAAAAGGAATGAGATCATGTCCTTTGCAGGGACGTGGTTGGAGCTGGAAGCCATCGTCCTCAGCAAACCAACACAGGAACAGAAAACCAAACACCACATGTTTTCACTTACAAGTGGGAGCTGAACAATGAGAACACATGGATACAGGGAGGGGAATAACACACACTGGGGCCTGTCGCGGGGGTGGGGTGGGGGAGGGAGAGCATTAGGAAAAATAGCTAATGCATGCTGGGCTTAATACCTAGGGGATGGGTTGATAGGTGCAGCAAACCACCATGGCACATGGACACCTGTGTAACAAAGCTGCATGTCCTGCATATGTGCCCTGGAACTTAACAATTAAAACTGAATAAGAGAAAGAAACTGAAGCTTCATTATATAGATTTTCCCAGGGTTTAGGTTTGTCAATTGTCATTCACCACGTTCCTCTGTCAGGCATATTTCCTGTAAGTTGGTAGTTGGGTCTGGAGTCTTCATTGGATTCAAGTTAGTGCTGTTGTTTATTTATTTATTTATTTTTATTTTTATTTTATTTATTTTAATTTTTGAGGCAGAGTCTCGCTCTGTCGCCCAGGCTGGAGTGCAATGGCGCAATGTTGGCTCACTGCAACCTCTGCCTCCTGGGTTCAAGGGATTCCCTGCCTCAGCCTCCTGGGTAGCTGGGATAACAGGTATGAGCCACCACTCCTGGCTAATTTTTGTAGTTTTAGTGGAGATGGGGTTTCACCATGTTGGTTAGGCTGGTCTCAAACGCCTGACCTCAGGCGATCCACCCACAGTGGCCTTGTTACCAGTATTATTCACCGGTGACTTTATGGCTGACAGGTGCTCTTTGGTTCTCTTTTTGTGGTGTTATTGGTGATTATGATCATTGCTTACTTTCATTAAGTCACCATGGCCTGTGAATGATGACATGCTAATTCTTTTTTAAAAAATAATTTTAACTTTTATTTTAGATACATGGGGTTCATGTGCAGGTTTGTTACCTGGGTAAACTACATGATGCCGAAGTCTGGGGCATGATGGATCCCATCACCCGGCTACTTAGCATCGTACCCGACGGTTTTTCAGGCTGTTCTCTCCTCCCTCACTCCCCTGTGCCAGTGGACGTCAGTGTCTATTGCTGCCATCTCTGTGTCCACGAGTACTCACTGTTTAGCTCCCACTTATGAGTAAGAAGATGCAGTAGCTGTTTTTCTCTGCATGCATTAATAATTCTCTTAGGATAATGGCCTTTAGCTGCATCCACGTTGCTGCAACAGACATGATTTCATTCATTTTTATGGCTGCATAATATTTCATGGTGCACATGTACCATGCTTTCTTCATGCAATCCACCATTGATGGGCACACAAGTTAATCCCATGTCTTTGCTACAGTGAATAGCACTGTGATAAATGTGTACGTGCATATGTCTTTTTGGGAGAATGACTTGTTTTCTTTTGGATATATACCCAGTCATGGGATGGATGGGTCGAATGATAGTTCTAAATTCTTCAAGAAATCTCCAAGCTGCTTTTGACAGTGGCTGAACTAACCTACAGTCCCATGAACAGTGCGTAAGTGTTCCCTTCTATCTACACCCTTGCCAGCATGTATTATTTTTTGGCATTTAATAATAGCCATTCTGACTGGTGCAAGATGGTGGTAAGATGCTGTTTCCATCATTCCCTCTTCACTGGAGTACCTGCTCCTCAACTCAATGCCTCTGTGAACATAAACCACCCTCAGTGATTATCTGGTTCCTCAGTGATAGGAAAAGCAGGGTGCTGAGCCTTGCTCTCTGGGTACCATTTCCAAGACAGTGAACTGTTGCATTGCCATCCTCCAGCGGTGACTAGGATGTTTGCGTTGTTGTGAACTCATAGATTCAACAGACCCGATGTATTTCAGTCGATTGCAGTTATTCTCACGTATGTTAAAACAGTTCAATTTCCAGCCAGCTTTAGAACAGTTCAGTTTTTAGCCAGTGGGCACCTCTTCAAATTGGTACGAATCCTTTTGACATAGGCTGCTGGTCTGTGATAACTCGTTTGCTTCTAGTAGGGCATGCTGTCCTGACTCGTCAACTCTAACGCTTAGTGTGCTTGCGGACCGCACCTGCCGGGCTGAATGAGCGAATGGACTTCGCACTGGCTTCTCTGCCTCAGGTCCCATCGGACCCTCCTCTTCCTGACTCCTGCTTGTCACAGCGCCCAGAACTCAGTCAGCTGTTGTCCTCTCTTTGCTGTCTGTCTTGGTTAACCTCATGGCCTTGTAATCTCATTCCACAGCAACACTTCACATGTTTATGCCTTCAGAGTGGACCTCTCCCCCAGGCTTCGGACTCCTGTAGATCCAACTGGCTACTCACTGTCCGCTCTTGCATGTACAAACTCGCATGGCCAAACGGAGCCTATGATTCTCCTCACCACCACCAGCAGCCCTCTGCAAACCTGCTCTTGCGTCACACTGGCGATGACCCCATCCTTCCAGAGGCTCAGGCCAGTATCTCTGAGCCGCCTTTGACCCTCGCTTTTGCCTTCACCCCTCTTCTGTTCTGTCAACAAAACCTGTCAGCTCCAGCAGCCTCTTGACCTCATCTGCTTTGGCTACTGCCCCAGTTCAAGCGCCATTATCTTTCCGCTGGATTCCTGCAGTGGCTTCCAGCTGTGGTCAGTAACAGAGAAACCTGCTAACCTGAAGTCAGACAATGTCCCTTCTCTACTGAAAACCCTCATAAGGCTTAATGTCTCATTCCAGGTGACAAACCCCGTTTACAGAGTGGGGGTGGGGAGCGCAGCTTGTCGGATGTCTTGGAGCCCCACCGCTCCCTAACCTGCCTGGCCTCTTCTCTGCAGCCAATTAATCTATTGGTAATTTGGGAGGAAAATTGACTTTTTAATACTATTGAGTCTTCTGCTTGCTGAACACAAGATACATCTCAATTTATTTTGGTAGTCTTTAAATTTTCTCAGCAGTGTTTGAAGTTTTCAATGCACAGAAGTTGTGCATTTTTTATTAAATTTATCCCTATTTTAGGATGCTGCTGCATGTGGTATTTTCCAATTGTTCATCACTGCTATGTAAAAAAGCGACAGATTTGGTACGTTGACTCTGTATCCTGTGATGTTACTCTATGTTATTAGTTACAATCAATTTTTCTCTAAATTCCTTAGAATCTTCTAGGAGATAATCATGTGGTTTGCAAATAAGAACTGTTTTACTACTTTCCAATCTGCATGCCTCTGTTTTTCTTACGTCATCACACTGGGCAAGACATCTAGGACGATGTTTGCTCGAAGCAATTAGATAGGACACACTACTCTCGCTTCTGATGTTGAGGAGGAAACATTCAGGCACTCACCATTAAATATGTTGTTAGCTGGATGTTTCAATAGATTGAGGAAGTCTTCTATTTACAGTTTCCGGAGAGTTGTTAATTATAAATGAAGTTTGGATTTCATTAATTTCCTTTTCTGCATTTTTTGAGATGATTGTAGGCTTTACTTTTTAAGTCTTTTAAAGTATTATTAATTGCATGGAACGTTACACCAATCTTGCATTCCTAGGATAATTTCCACCTGATTCT
The DNA here is from genome assembly GCF_001604975.1 of Cebus imitator. Lineage (NCBI taxonomy): Eukaryota > Metazoa > Chordata > Mammalia > Primates > Cebidae > Cebus > Cebus imitator. The sequence goes on from NW_016107995.1 coordinate 24,947, forward strand.
GGTGTGTTATCATTTTGATACATTGCTCAAAAAACAAATGAGTTCTCACAGTTCTGGAAGCCGGGAAGTTCCAGGTCCAGGTCCAGCACGTTTGGTTTCTCCTGAGGGCTTTCTTCCCAGCTTGCGGACAGCTGCCGTCTGGGTCTGTGCTCGAAAGGCCTTTCCTTAATGCATGCACTCTGGGAAGTGGGGGCGAGGGTCTCTCTTCCTCCTCTTGTAAAGCCGCCAATCCCAACACAAGGGCTCCGCCCCGGTGATCTAATCCAACCCTCGTTGTCTCCCAAAGGCCCATCTCCACGTGCCATCACACTGGGGATCAGGACTTCCACATACGGATTTGGGGAGACATCCCCATCTACTCCTCTCATCACACTTCTTTAACAGAATTCTATGTATGTGAATTCTTAGGTTTTCTTTTTCTTTAATGTGAAATTTCCTGAATTTCTTCTTTAATGTCTTTTGACAAGTGTGTTAATTTCCAAATATTTGTGACTTCTAAAACTCTTTTTCTGTTTGACTTCTAATGTAGGAGTCAACCTGCACCGCCTCCAACCCACATCACCTCCCATCTGCACCGCCTCTAACCTGCACCATC